>NC_141616.1:42765175-42947675 GCF_047967505.1 Dipteris shenzhenensis | reverse complement strand
TAGAGCCATGCAACCCAGTGAAGATGATCCTAGGGTGGAGTCAACACAACAATCTAATAAAAGGCTAGTTATAATACAATTATATATAATGCATGCTTTTGTAAGTATTAATGCATTGTATTTCTCAATAATATTCCTTGTCTACACTACAATAACAAAGAAGAATATGTAACATTTGAGAAGAGTGTTCCAATTGCTTAGTGAGAACTCTATTTTTGCTAAAAAATCCAAGTGTGAATTCTTTGCTAAACAAGTAAGGTACTTGGGACATATTATATCCCAAGAAGGGATTGCATATGGATCCTAAAATGGTGAAGGCCATCTTAAAATGACCACATCCAACAAACACAGAGAAACTATAGATATTCTTAGGTTTATATGGATTCTATAGGAGATTTATCCAACAAGATGCTAAGATAGATGTTTGATGTTGGATTAGCTTAATAAGAGGAAGGAAAGTACTTTCATTTGGGATGAATCTCAAAGGAAGATTTTTGAAATTGAAAGTAGCTATAGTTACAACCCCTGTCTTAAAGGTACTAGATCCTAATGAAACATTTGTGGTTGAAATAGATGCTAGGGATTTTGCCATTGATTTTTTATTGTGCTACTCAATTGTTGCTTTGGAAAATGTGTATTCTCTAACCTTCACATGATAGAGAGCTTCAAAGTAACAATATGGAAGAAAGACCCCAAAGCTTTCTTAAACAACATCATAAATCACATTTAAAACTTAGAAGCGATTATACGGTATTCAACTATCTTAGGGCATGGCATAGTTCTCCCAACTGCCTTTCAATGCATTTCCAGTTCTTCAATACCAATGTTGCATTCAAGAGGTTTTCTCAAAGAAGATATAAATCTCATTCCACCCATCCACAGCTTCTGGAGCCAACTCTTCTTCCTTATGTGAGGTCTCCATCTTGAGGCCTTCTAAGTGATCTTTCTCCCTCTAGAACCCTCCCTAATGCCCAAGTACTTGTCACTTGGCTTGTTTTCTTGGGGCCATGTGTCCCATCTCATGGGATTCCCTTTGCACCTCTTCATTAATCGCCTATAGGAATAACCCTAGACCCCCACCCTCTAAGCCCCACTAATGCAAGCACTAGCGAGCCCTCATGGTTCATGACCTTACCATAACCAAACCCTAGGAAAACATCATTATGGTTGATACAACATGACCTCAAGTGGTCATCTCCACAAACGTATGTGATTGTTCTTGTTGATCTTTTTTTAGAACCACATTATTCTTTGCCTCCTTGATGCAGAGGTTCTTTTGAGTTTTTCTTTGGTACTATAAAAAAGGCCTTGCTTAGTTAAAGTTAGTATTATTATTCCTTCAAGGTGATCTCCACCTATGACCAGCTTTGTAATTTTAAGTGCTAAACTAGCTAGTTTTCATTTATCACACACAAGTTGTTTTCACTTAGTCTTACCTTTTTTGGAATCTTCTTCTCCCTCCTTCAAGAAGTGGAGATAGCATTTTTCTATATTGCTCGATTGGAAATTCTACCATTCTAGATGAGGAGGAGGAAAATGAGTTGGCCTAGGCTTGTTTTTGTTGTATTATCTGATCTCATGTTGAAGCCCTTCCTTCCTCCCATCTATGTTCTTTGTCTTCTTCATTTTCATTGAGTGACCTATAGAGACTCTATCCATGAGCTTATTGTCAAGGGAGTCGAATACTCTTCCATTAAACTTCTCACTAGGCTTTTCTCCAAGCATAATGAGCATTTATTAAATTTTACATTGATTGTCACTCAACAAGTCTTCCTGCAGCCTAGCAAGTTAATACTCTATGGGATAAAGTGCATCCTTAGCAAAGTTGAGAAATTTATTGTAGCTAGCTCATTGCTAGAGGCCTTGAGTGATCCTGTGTCTTTCAATTTACCTTTTTTGGAAGAGGATTTTATAAACTTGGACCTTTGCTAATTTTGCATCTTCGCCCTTGTGGTGATTGGGAGGAAAGTATCTTCAAAAGCATAACTTTTAAAAAGACTTACTCAACAAAGCAAGAACCTAGATCCATCTAGCTAAATGATATCGATTTAACCACGCTCCTATCAAAATTCTTACCTAACAAAATCTAAAAGCCACTAAATCTAACTAGATGGGTCACTCTATTGGTCTCCTCCTTGACTGCATAACTGCTTCCTAACTATTTTCCTCTTGTTTTTTACTGGTCTCGGCCACTCCGACTAGAAAAGCTTTTTATTTTTATCATTAGAGTGCGGTAGTCAAGCATCGCACGAGTTGTCCCATTTGGCATATAAAATTGGAAGACTACCATGAGAATACCTCATAAATAGACATACCAAAATTAGTGTTGCAGTCCTTAAATGATGCGCCTACTGTTGGTAAACTGAAAGGAAAGAGTAGAGTGGACACAAATTCAGAATACTTGCATTATGGAATGAAGAAGAGTGAGGTCCTTATGTAGGCACCTCTTACATGCTCACTGACATCACTGATGACTTCAGAGCTCCACAATCATCTCCTCAATCTGCTCCTAGATTCTCTCAATCATCCTATGTGGCTTTCCACCACCTAACTGTGCTTATGGGCACCTAACTGTGCCTCTAGCACTCACACATAGAAACCAAGGTGTGCCTGAGGCATACACCTTGAGATATCCCATCAAAAACCCCCTCAAGGGAATGCCTCAGGCTATGTCAAGGATACATCTAGTCTCACAGTTTCTCATGCCATCTCATGGTGGTCAAGGATAAATCTATGGCTAGGATCTCATGCTAGCAAGGGTTCCCATGGGTGGAAGGTAAACAAAAGGGATACAAAAAGACCTTCCAATGGTTATCTCCCCTGCATGTACATGCACACAATGTCTGCAGGAGGTACCATGGAGCAAAACATACACATGGCCTACATCATAAGGTGACCAGAGGTGTTTACAAAACACACAAAACACAATAGTTTATTTCATTCATTTTGGAGGACTATCCAGGTTGAGTACCTTGACATAAAAAGAGAGATCTGGAGCATACATAGAGATGATTTAAAATGCATAATCTTCAAAGGATGCCTCATCTTGTGGAGGCACATCAACTGAAAGTAGATTTGCATTTTCTGTCTTTGCTTTGGCTCTGCAAAACTTCTCATGATGGTTGTTTTTGCCACAGTGTTTGCATGGATTTATTTTGAAGCAGTCCTTTGAAAGGTGATTTGTCTTTCCACAGTGATTGCAAGGTGTAAACTTGCCCTTCTAGATTTTTACAGCATAAACAGTGTCATTGCCTTTCCTGAGCTCCATGTGCCTTTCTTCTTCTTGGAGAGCAGAGATAATACCTTCAAGATTAGGATTAGGAAGATTTTTCAAAGTGGTAACTATATGATCATAATCTTCAGGCATACTCTTAAGTAACACTGCCATAGCATCATCTGTAGTAATAGGAGAGTTGATAGAAGCAAGTTGAGTCATAAGACTCCACATGTAATTGACATGAGCTACCAAAGCAGTGCCACTAACCATCTTCAATTCAAAGAAAGAGATTTTAAGTGATAATTTAGAGATGTGAGAGCTAGCACCAAAAATCATGTCAAGCTTCTGCCAAGCTTCTGAAGGAGACTCTAAGTCAGAGATGTGATGAATATAATCATCTCCTAAAGCAAGAGCAATGATACCATATGCTTTCTCCTCTCTAGCGGGATCCCTTGCCGGGCGTGTCGGAGTTGAGGATTCTCCAGCATTGGAGGCTATAGAAGAAGCGGTTGAAGTCGGTTTGACAAGTCCCCAGAGGTTTTCCCTCATCAATGCAAATTTCACCTTCATTTGCCATGTGTGGAAGCCCTTTCCATTGAACTTATCTATATTCAATATGGTAGCCATGAGAGGGTCTAACCCAGATATTGGGCAGTGTCTTTCTCTCTTACAAGGCTAGAATAACAACTGAAAGGCTTCCAAATATAAGCATTTAATGTAGCAAAGACTAGTGACCAAAATTCAATCAATGATGCTTTTTCTTACATGCTTCATAGAGATGGCTAAAATGAAAGTTTTCCAATCAAAACTAGGTATAGCAACTCAAAGCAAAGCTGAAGCCGTAGTTGTACTGATGTTATTGAAAACTTCAAAAAACTAGAAATGCTAGAATAGCATCTTATGTAGCATCATCTTCAAAAACTTATCAAAACTGTCAAAATCAAAAGATTGAACTTGGAGGGCTTGTATCTCACTCTTCAAAGCAAAGGAAAAGGGGGTTTCTGAGGCAAAAGAGAGCTGATATACCATAGAAGGTCCATTGAGGAGAAAAGGTGCAAAAACACGTCAGGGCGCCATAGCTAGTCTCTCCATTTTCGATTGGTTTTTCTCTATTTTCAACTTGAATATGCAACCATTGCTGCTCATATTTTAGCACAGGATAGCTCTAGGTATGGACTAGCTCCCTCTGAAAGGAATTAGAGAAGCATGGAGCATGCTGAGAGAAAATGCAGAAATAAAGGTCGACGAACTGCGTGTAATGGCGACGAAATGAGGCAGAGATTCGTCAATTCCTTTCAGCCAGGGGTTCGCCCCTTCGAGGTGGATCTCCAGCAGGAAGGGCGTGGAGAATGGTAGAGAACCGGAGGAGAACAGGCTTAAGCAAATTTTGGGAAGAAGAGGAAGAGATGATGAAGAAGAAGATGGAGAAGAAGATGATGATGTGGCAGAAATCGATCAAGGGGGATCAAATGGCTCTGATACCATGTTGGTAAACTGAAAGGAAAGAGTAGAGTGGACACAAATTCAGAATACTTGCATTATGGAATGAAGAAGAGTGAGGTCCTTATGTAGGCACCTCTTACATGCTCACTGACATCATTGATGACTTTAGAGCTCCACAATCATCTCCTCAATCTGCTCCTAGATTCTCTCAATCATCCTATGTGGCTTTCCACCACCTAACTGTGCTTATGGGCACCTAACTGTGCCTCTAGCACTCACACATAGAAACCAAGGTGTGCCTGAGGCATACACCTTGAGATATCCCATCACCTACTGCACCTTGGACACAAAGTTAGGATGGCCATCGAGTTTGGTCTAAGGTGGTTTTGGGTCGAAAGAGCATGGTTTCAAATCCCACTCTCGACAAGATAACTTGTTTTCCTCCATTTCTTGAATAAATTTTATCCTTAACAAAGGAGAAAGGAGAATTCAGCCATAGCATGCAACAACTAATTCTTTTAGGTTTCATAAACATCCTTTCATTGTTATTTTTCTATTATTACTCCATTTCCCCAATAAATTCTCTTGTTACAAGGTCTAACATGATTTCCCTCGAGCTAGTGCTTTAGTAACCATTTGGGGGTCCATTTTAAAAAGTTGTACTACTTCGAAGCTGCATGGCTCTACATCTTTGCATGGGTTCTATGCCTTTGCTTGCAATGTGTTTCCTTTTAGCTATCTTCGTCTTTCTGCATGGGCTCTATGCCTTTGCTTGCCATGTGTTTCCTTTTTCTTTTGGTCTTCTCCTTTCTGCTTTCATTTTGCGAGTGCTTAGAGCAATGGCATGGAGCAAGGTGATGGAGCAAGAGCGTGGAATGAGGCATTGACCGCAAGGCGCAACTCACCAGTTTGCAAGGAAATGTCTTCTCATGCTCTCTTTGGTCATAGTGAGTCTTTGATGAGCTCTCTAGTGGGTGCTTGGCTAGCTGAATGCATCTACTCAAGAGTTGACACCTCTCCTTATTGCACACAAGCTCGAGTAGTCTTGCCAGCTACTAGGGAGCCAAGCTTGCTATGCTTCTAGTCTTTCCTTTTGATAGGTTGCACAATTCATGTTCTGAGCTCATGAGGATGACCTCATTAAGCCCTCCTACATTCCCAAGCAAGCAACTTTCTGCAATACATTTGCCATGCATATGCTAATGGCTCCTTCATCTTGTTCCCCGAATCCATGATTCTATTCTAGGCCCTCTTTCTTCCTGCCTCTTGCCTACTTTTCCTTTAAAGACACGTGTTAATTTTCTTGGTTATGTGGATGTAGAGACGAGGGGGCTATGACGTTTTGTTTGGTTGCCATGGTCATAAGCATAGGTTGCATTCTTAGACTTAATTCAATGGCTAGACAAAGAGCTACTATGTAGCTTGACTCATGGTGGTAGTATCCTCCTGAAGCGTGGCATTAATATTTACAAAATCCAATGCATAAGATGGCCTTGGTTGTTGCATCTAGCTTTATTCATCACAAGATGTCTAACAAGCAGTCATGGTTTGATAGACCTTCAAGAGCAACCCAATTGCTTACATTATAGGTTAAATGCAATGAAAATATGAAAGATTGACACAAGGGCCTCTCAATATTACCACCACAAAACGTACACAAATGAAGCATGGGCAATTATGTACACGTAGAGACCTAATGTGAGGATTGAATAAGTTTTAAAGGTAGATTTATTGTCCATACATTATACAACTATTACAATAAACCAAAGTCAACTCATCTGCTTTCTTAATATACTCCCTTTTTGAGAGAGAACCCCCCCTACTTGTATGATATGCATGCCTACACTTTGTCTTGTGAAGGGATAAGCCCAACCTATTACACGATAAGTACACATGAAACAAGCAAAATATCCCTAGATTAAGTCATCTCAAAACAAAGATGTCGAGCCGAACATAGGCTTGACTCTCAATACGTCCAAAACAAAGACTTAGTGCATGTAAGACTTGTATAATAAGCATTTTAGCATGCTCACAAGCAGATGTGAACATCTTTCTTCGATTAATTCAATGGCTAGACAAAGAGCTACTAAGTAGCTCGGCTCATGGTGGTAGTATCCTGCTTTGGTGTGGCATTAATATTCACAAAATCTAATGCATAACATGGCCTTACTTGTTGCATCTAGCCTTGTTCATTAAGGGTTCATTACAAGATCTAACAAGTAGTCATGGTTATGGTAGACATTCAAGAACAACCAATTGCTTTCACATTATGGGCTAAATGCAATGAAAATATGAAATCTTAACACATTGTTGTAAATTCATGCAAAGCTTATTTGGATGGAATTCATAGAGACATATAGGATGTGCTTCAAGCACTATTCATAATACATATACATTAAATTCATATAGGAGTGGAGAAATTCAAGCACCATTCATAATGCACCTAAATAAAATCCATAAAGAAATGGAGAAATTCAAGGAGACAACATGACCATGAATATATACAAAAACAAATTATAGAATCAAATTATAACATGTAGAACTCTGTAGTACCCAACTTATGAAGAAACTCCAAAAGCTCAATGATAAAAACTGTTAAATAATACTACATTATAGAAAATTTAAGGGTAACACAATAAAATGGTTGCACCTTGGGAAAAAATGGGACATTGCAAAAAGGCTAGATATATGAAAAAGGCACTGGAATGGTTGAGTGAAGATAAAAAAGGCAAAGCACTCTAGACATGCTAAGGAGAATCTGCCTTCTTAAAGGGTCTCGCATCCTGGTATGGGTAGTGGGCCCCAATATGTTCACAGTTCAACTTTGGAAAGCTCTGCGACATAGTAAGTATGCGTACTATGAGGGGCTATAAGAGAGGGGTAGTCATGAATTTTGCTTTCCCTCTCTAAAGGGGCCCTTCAATTTAATTAGAGGGCATACCAAGTCACGACAATGAATGTGTGGTGAGTAATAATACTAGAAAAAGTGATATGAAAAATGAGTGCGCGTGCATGTATTTGTGTGTATAGAGAGAGAGAGAGAGAGAGAGAGAGAGAGAGAGAGAGAGAGAGAGAGAGAGAGAGAGAGAGAGAGAGAGAGAGAGAGAGAGAGAGAGAGAGCATGTATTTGTGTGTGTGTGTGTGTGTGTGTGTGTGTGTGAGAGAGAGAGAGAGAGAGAGAGAGAGAGAGAGAGAGCATGTATTTGTGTGTGTGTGTGTGTGTGTGTGTGTGTGAGAGAGAGAGAGAGAGAGAGAGAGAGAGAGAGAGAGAGAGAGAGAGAGAGAGAGAGAGAGAGGCCTTTAAGCTTTGCCTTTAGGCAAGCCTTAACAACATTTGTCACACCAAAATGTAGCCACTAACTTTTACAAGATTATGGATTTTCCCTAATGAAGTTAAGATGTTGGCACTCTTTTATGTATGACCTATTGTCTACTACTTTAGATCCTTTTTGTCATTCTTTAAAAAAACCTCATATCCTTCTTTTTCCAGTCAGGCAAATCGTTCTTCTAAGGTCGAGTTGTAGGATCATGGACTTTTTTATGTTGCAAGCTTGTAGCTTGCACTCTGGCCCTTACCCTTGGTTGGCACGCTTGCTTTTTAACGAGTCTATGTTGTGACACAAAGAGCAAGTTAGTTGGTCGTAAGAGTATCCCCTAGCATTGATTTTTGCTCCACTTATCCATGTAAGTGCGTGTTTAAACATTAAAGCCGTTCAAACTCAACCACCTACTTGGAGGCTTCAAGGAGAGAGGAGAAGAAAAGCCATAAAACCCCTTGTTGTAGTTGTTAAAGAATGTGAACACAAAGGAGCATAACCTCGGTGTAATAATCGAATCCAGACCACAAATAATGGGAGTGGGGTCACATACATAAAAAATCCCACCCTTTACATCGCCATAATCCATGGTGGCAATATGGCATATGCTCTATAGTTGCTCTTGCGGGAGAGGCTCACTCTATAGGATTGGTTCACTTGGTTACTGGTAAATTAGGGGAAGCACCAAGTGCTATTGATGGCAACCAGTGGTTAGCCGGGAGCAAACTGTGATGAGTTGATAGGTCATGATGATGTATTGGGATGGATCTGAGGAGCAATTCCTTTGGAGAAGAGTGCGACCATGATTGAATGCGTTCCCCCACGCTGGAGGGCTTGAGGAGGGGTAAGACTTTTGAACCACGGGTTGGTGAAGTGTGACCCATCCAGAATCCGAAAGCTTAAAATTGGGCGCTTCTATGAGAGTTGCCTGATTGGATAGTGAATATTTATCTTTACGTGGTTGATTTGGTGCAAGTGAGGTAGGGTTCATACCAACCGATGGCCATAGGAGTTCCATCGTCCCCACGGAAGAGTCTGTCATTGTTGCAAGTTCACACCAACCAGGAGTCCGCTCTTGATGCAGTGTAGTTCTTGGCTGTCAACAAGGCCGTGCGGTAACTCAAAATCAAATGGTTTTGAGCCACATGAGCCGAAGAAGGGTTAGGAACCAGGGGTGTGGGAGGAGGGTTGATGGGAAGGGACTTGTGTTGGGTGCGAAGGGACTTAGGGTTTGGAAGAAAGACCTGCTTGTGCTTCTACTTGTTGCTCACTTCTTTCTGTTTGTGTTTGTTCATTTGCTGTGTCTTTTGATCTTCGTCCCACTCTCTTCTTGGCCTTGTGTAGCACACCCACCTCGGCCCTCCAGAGCCTCTTCCACCCCCTCCCTCGTAAGTCTCTCTTCCCTTCCCTCTCTTTCTCCCTTCGCTTGCTTCCTCATTCTTCGCTCTCCAGGGTTTCATTCCGAGCTCTCCCCAGGTTCAAGACTTCCTCGCTTTTTTCATTGTAGCCTTCCTTCTCTTTTTCCGTCTTCTGCATGCTCTCTTTGGGCATTTTTTGATCTTCCCCTCGATTGTCGTCGAATTTTTCTGCTGTTTCAGTTTCTTGGTTGCCTTAACCCTGTCAAAGTCCAGTTTTTCGCTCCTCCGATTTTAAACTCTCCCAGGCTATGGCCCTTCCCCTTTCTGAGGAGTTTCTTGAAATTCATAACGCAACTTGCGCTTCTTAGTCTGTATTCCCCCCTTTTCGGTTCTTTTGCTATTTGTTTTTGGGGAATTTTCTTATGAGATCCAGTGTGGACTGTTGCCCTCAAGTTGGCACTATGCAGAGGCCTAACGTGGGAGGAAGTCGTGCTGTAGGTCTTTTTGAGCCTGTGTGTTGCCAAAGCACCTCTGCTACTAAACCTAGCGGTTCAAGCGTACTCAGTAGATTTTACGGCCTTCGTTAACAACCGCAGACTGCACGGATTGTCTTCCTTTTGTGACTGATCAAACGGACGTGTAGGGTTAGTGTTTCTTTTGGTTTGTGGCTGAAGCTGAGGTTGCTAGCGTGTAGTTCCGAGTATGATCAGATCCGAATCTTTGCGCAGGAGTTTCTGCGGTGGTAGTGTTTATCCCATTCTGAATTTTGGAATTTGTCCGGCTGGCACTTTTGACATTTTTGGACACCAGCGTATTTACCACGATTGGGTCGAATATTACGAGTTGCATTGGTTGCTCGTTCAGCTTTGTTAAACAACTCCACATTTTACATGGCTCTACAGATGGATTTCTCCTTCCGTTTGGCATTCTTCTTTGGTAGTTGTTTCTGCGCAGTCCTGAACTGTGCTGAGTTTTTTCACAATCGATTCTTAAGGATTGAGGTGGGCTGTTGTCTTTGACAGCCTTGGACATTACCTTCTTTTTTTACCGAAAACCCTTGGACACTAACCCACTATTCATTACAACATGGCTTGAATGTTGTTGAGAACCCACATCTCAACCTCATAGAAGGAATACAGTAGTGATTTGTCTGGCTTAATAGATGGGCTTTTACTTCGGCTTTCTCATTCTTGTCGTTGACATGTGGTTCGGAAAATGCTGCCGCAGGAACCTAAAGGTCGTCAAGAAATATGGCAGGCAGAGGGCGTCTTCCTCCTCATCTGGTTCACGGAGCTCGTGGGCCCATGGGACCTGGAGGTCTGCGCCCTGGCCCTGGATTGCGCCCGATGGGACCTGGCTTGGATATGCTGCCACCATCTCCAGCTCTGGTGGAAGAAAAGCTAGCAACCCAGCATGCAGAGATTCAGAGGCTTTTGACTGAAAACCAAAGGCTGGCTGCCACCCACGTGGCGTTGAGGCAGGAACTAGCTGCAGCGCAGCAGGAAGTTCAACGGTTGCAACAAATGCTGGGTGGAATGCAGGCTGAGAAGGAGCAGCAGTTCAGAGCTCTGGCTGAGAAGTCAGCAAAAATGGAAGCTGATCTCCGGGCTTTTGAACCCTTAAAGGCTGATTTGCAGAGGGCCCAGGCTGATGCTCAGAAGCTTCTTGCTAATCGTCAAGAGTTAAATGCACAGTGCCAGCAGCTGACCCAAGAGTTGCACAGGGTTAGGGCTGATTCTCAACAAGTCCCAACAATGAAAGCTGAGATGGACACTCTTCGACAGGAAATTACACGAGCCAGGTCCGTCTGCTGTCCTTGTGGGTCCGTTAAGAAGTGGTATCCTCAGCACTCCTTTAGTGCTCTCGCCTGTTCATTTATCTGTTTGTCAAGGTTAGCTTGGTACTATTGTTGGGAATTTGGATGTGAGCTTATTCTGCTCCCTTTTTGGGCTTCTTGTAGGACTGCGTTTGAATTTGAAAAGAAGGCCAATACAGAGTTGCTGGAACAGAGGAGCGCCATGGAGAAAAATCTGGTTTCGATGGCTAGAGAAGTGGAAAAGCTGCGTGCGGAGCTTACAAACTCTGAAAAGAAATCTCGAGGTATCCTCTTACTGAGGCTGCTAAATATTTCTGGCTTTGATCTGAAGATGTCCGCTTACCTTGTCTTTCCTTCTGGGTTGACAGCTGGTGCCTATGGTGGGGGCTATGGGGCTGATGCTACGTATTCCTCATTGCCTTCCTATGGAGATGGATACAGCATGAGCCAGGTGGTTAAGTAAACAGCTGATCTGGGCTTGTTTAATCTTGTCCCACTTAGTGTACTGATTCTTTTGGATACTATTATTCTTGTGCTGCTCAGATTGCTGGAGCGGCAGAAAATGGGGTGCCCTATGGAGCTGGCGCTGCTCCCTCATGGGGGGCTTATGAGATGCAGCGTGGTGGTGTCCCCCATGCGCGACGGTGAACTGACATGTTGAGGTTCATATTCTTTCTTCAAGCTTTTGGTCTTTTTCTTCTTATGCCCCCTGCATACTTTTTGTAATCTGTATTGTAAGACTGCTGAGTGTCCCCTTGTTTGTTTGCAGAGTATAAGCCCAATTCGGAGTACCAGCTTTTTTGGGGCTTGTACTCTGCTGTGAGGTCCTCCATTTGAATGGAATACATGTCAGGGAACAAAAATTGAAATATTCCTCATGTGAAGCAAGGCATTCTCGTAGGGCCCTCTTTTGAAGTCACCTGTTAGTGTGAGTTTTTAAGATCGGACCTGAATGTCTGGAACTTTAGTAGGGGACACTTGCGGCTAAGTCCCTCGCGCTTGGTACCAAAAAATTCATGCATATTTCATGTCCAAAGGTGCTTCCAAAAAGCCTTCAGAAAGCAATGTGTATGTGTTGCAAGAAATTCAGATTCACTGTTTGTCATTTTGTACGTGGAGCTCCTGAACTTGGGTGTAGTTGTCACTAAATCGATCAGTCAGTTTATCTTAGAGACATATGGCTTCTGATAAAGGTTTTGACATGACCTGTATTGGGCTATTAATATCAGGCTAAATGTTTGGTAATATTTGTGCTCAGTTTTGTTTCTTAACTAGAGTTGTTTCTGGGTTTTCCTTTTGTGATTTACTCAACTTTTGAAGAGCTCTAGAGGGGTGCGAATAATTGTTTACATATACCAGAGACTCATATTGTGAGTTTTATAAAATTTTAGGAATTACATTTCTGAAGCTTGCATGTGCTAATGGAAAGTCTGGATTTCCAGGGGTATGTTCTTCGCCGCATAGATCAGTATAGGAAACTTGCAGCCTAGACTGTATGGGCTAACCATGTAGATGGACTAGTATTCATGGTCTGCTTTGGGAGACCTGAGATTTGTGAAACAAGACACTCATGGAACAGAGCTGTAGACTCCGAAACAAAAACGTTGTTTTAGCTTGGGCTCAAATGCGAGAGCTTGTTAGATGTTAGGCTAGGCTGAAAGGAAGAATGTTCACTTAGTTTGGGCTCACACAGAGGAGCTTGTGAGATGTTAGCTTGTCTGGAGGGGAGAATGTTGTTTTAGCTTTGGCTCACATAGGGGAGTTTGTGAGATGTTAGGCTCAGAGAAGTTACAGAGGTCTCTCTAAGGGTGAAGATCTTACGTCTAAATGGATAGAATATCTCGTCTAAATGGATAGAAAGAGATATTGTGGAAGATGTTTGAGAGTTTGCATGGATAGTACACATGCTAAACAAACTGTTGGTATGCATACTAACAGCCATTCACCTTACTTAGCACAGAGCCAGTTCTAGAATTAGGAATGTATTTTCTTACTCTAGTCCTCTCAGCACCTCTTCGTCCAGGTAACTCATCTTTTTTGATTCTCAAATTGTTAGTGCAGACTAGTTATGTCAAGTCGGCGTTGCCAGGGGTGCCGAATAAATAAGGTGGGGGGAAAGAGTTCTCCATGAGTTATTTGTGGTGAGTGTGCCTCACACAGCAAAGCTGGCTCTCAAAACAAAACATAGATATGGGAAATGGGATTTCGCAGGCTTTCAATGTCTTAGGGACTTGGTTTTACTGATGATGGATATATTTGGGTACCATGCATGGGGTAGTCTGAAGGATCCTGCCACTGCCATGATGTTCTTTGAACGTTGCTTAAAGCTCTTTGTGAGAAGGCCATTTATTTTCTCTCCACAAGGCAATGGAAATGTCTCTTTAGATCCTAGAGTTTGGTCACAAGGAAATGGGAAATTCAAGCCTAGAGTTTGGTCGTAGAGCCTTAAACTTAATGTTAGATCATCTTGTACCTATACTTCTCATCCAGATCTGTTTCAGTCAGAAGAGTCTTTTATGTACAGTGGTGCAGTTTTGTCTTTCACATTTCTACAGCTAGATTGCTGACTGTGGAAGAGTATGGATTTTGGTTATAATGACCTAATTATAGCAGCACTAGTAGTATGACTTGTGACTCTTGTGTAGCTTTCTTTTCTTCATGTTATTTTGTTTTAGGTTTTGTTAAATTGTGAGCTGCTAATGTAGTGACATTTTCTTTTTGTGTTGAGAGATTGCTCTTCTAAATTTTTGTTAAGTGGTGGGTAGGTCATGGAAAGGCTTATAAATATTACAAAATTGGCTTATTATGGGAGAGCTCATTTGCCCAAGGCTAAAGCTGCCAGAGCAGCATAGGGATCCCAATCTTTGTTAGATCGTGGAGAAGAGCAGGCTGAAGAGAGAGCTTTGCAGAATTCATTTGTGAGGCCCACTTCCCTCATCCATCATTTTATAATGCTCACATTGTGGGACTCGTTAAAGATGGTAGTCCAACTCTGCCACTAAACACGACTTAGAGGGCAAGGTGCTGGCCTTCCCAAAACTATCTTTCTCAATTGTTTGTTAAGCATGAAACTGTGTTTTAAGTTTTATGCCAATGATTCCATACGAGGCAAGCCAAACGAGGTGAGATCTTTGTCGTTTTGGAGTTATCTGGCATAACGGGGATTTGGAATGTCCATGCATCCCATTGGGCCTGCCAAATTGTGCTCCTTGTTACTACCTTCAATCTTGCTCTCTCAGTTACTGTGGCTGAGGTGAATTGTCTAGTGGCCTGCAACATATGGTTCTTTTTTTTGACATTGCCTTTGCTAGATAGCTTCCTTTGGGAGGGCAAAAATGTGTTTGTACATCTGATTACACATGGATCAACTCTAGATGGGTGATACCTTTCTTATGAAGCTTGCTTGCTCTTGAAAGATCAATGAAAGCCTTGGCAGTTTAACTGCTGTGCCCTTTGGGACCAACTCTTGCCTCTCCTTTCATTCTAGTACCTCTTTTCTACCCTCTAGGCTTGATTGCAGATAATGGCTAGGGGCATGTTATCAACAAACTCTTCAACAAGTTACATTCAAACAATTGTTGCAGCCCTTTTCCACAAGGGCAATAGCCCTTCTTCACAAGGGCAATACCTTGGTTTATTAAGGTGCATTCCACATGAAAGAGGGATATTTTCAGGTTTCATTTTTCTCGTGATCTTAGTAGTGTGACTTATTAGGATTCCCATCAGAATTCTACCTTTCCCATTGTTGAGCTAATTTGTATTTTAAGGAATCCTTGGCTTCAGTTTATATTCGGCCCAAAGGAGGCACTTAAAAAAGAGCTAATTTGCATTTTATGTTTCATTGCCTTAAATAGGCACTCAAAAATATATCACCGGCTCTACTCTAGTTCTATTGAGATTTTTTGTCTAATTAGAGGGAATGGGAGTCATTGAGCATTTGTATTTTGGATAACACCTTTGAACATAGCAGTCTAGTCATCAATTTCCCACGATGTCCTTGATCCTTTTAAAAAAGGCATTCCTAGCATGTCGAGCAAAATCTTGGATAACATTGCAAGCACCCTTTACCAAATTACTTTTGTCATCCATTTTTGAAGAGGTTTTTGATCATTTAAAAAAAGGTTTCTAAGCCATTTCTCAAACTTTGATTCACTCTAAGAACATAATTTAAGCTATTTAAAAATGCAATTGTCATATTGACATGCTGTTGGACATGTGGCATATATATATATATATATATATATGAATGACCCTTTTGAGACAAGGGTCATATGCTGTTGGACATGTGGCATATATATATATATATATATATATGACCCTTTTGAGACAAGGGTCATATCTACATACCATTGGACATATGTGGCATATCTAAATATACCTTTTGAGACAAGGGTCATATCTACATACCATTGGACATATGTGGGATATCTAAATATATATAGTCCTATCTCTTAAAAGGGGAGCCCTAAAGTGCCAGGTGTGAAATATATATATACATATATATATATGACCCTTTTGAGACAAGGGTCATATCCACATACCATTGGACATATGTGGCATATCTAAATATATATAGTCCTATCTCTTAAGGGGAGCCCTAAAGTGCTATATCTAGATGAAAGGGGATTGGTGCGAAATAAATGAACCAAAAAACTTCATCATTATGGGATTTCAACACTGGTCTTTGTAGATCAACCAGTTAAATTCTAGGAGGTTCATCAAGGAAATAAATTTTATTTGGTTTAGGAGTAACTACAATCATCACTAAAATAACTTCAAGACTTTGTGGTTCCTCAAGGTCATAACATCATCATTAGATTTACCTCATTGGTAAGAAGATTAGTTAATATAACTAAGGTTCTCTTGTTTAGCACATGTTTAATTGGATGACTCTTTTTCACATGGAATCGATAGAATAAACCATTTTTTAAGAATTTAGGAATGCATAAACCATTTTATCCCAATCCTTCTATCAAAAGGTTTGTGACTTGCTTTTTTGGTTTCTTTCAATAGATATATTTGGAAAAGAGGTCTCACATGACATAGATAAAGAATGGAAGATCTTTCAAGTACATTAAAGGATAAAGAATAGAAGATCTTTCAAGTACATTAAAGCACCAACTAAGATGAAAATGTCTTACACTTCTCTTGTGACAAGTTTGTGGTTTTGGGGTAAATTTTGTGGTTGGTAAGGAGTTTCCAGCATATGTTCTTAAAAGTTGCACATATTTTTTTACTAAACGTATGTCTTTTGATTAACCCCTTCACTATGTGGCACCACACATTGTAGGAAGACTCCACTTCAATCTTCATTCAACCTAAGGTTTTCGTTGGTCATGAAATCCAAGCTTGGATTACACACAGACCCTCGCATGAACCTCTCTAATTGAACTAGAAAAAGCCTTTTCTCCTTGCTTAATATTTTTACTAGAAATATCTCACAACTTTGCACGTATACGAGTCCTTTCTTAATTCAAGGTGTCACATAGCGATAAATAACACTCCTCATTAATGGCCATGATGCCCTTTGATTGTGTGCAATGGTATACATAGTTTAAGGTGCAAATATCCAATTATCCATGTCGTCACCTTGGATGGCATGCATCCAATTTACCTCTTTTTATTTGTGTTCTATGCATACCTTGGAGATGTTAATGAAGAACTAAGGATTTTTTTGGTAGATATTTCTCGTATTGTTGTTGGCCTTGGATTTTGATGCTTGCGATTGTGCATGGTCTTTGAGCTCTTCATCGGCTTCTCAAAATCTCCACGTCGTCTCCATCGGTTCTCCAAAATAGGACATAGCAAGTTGGCCTTTGTGAATACGATAATGTATTGTTGTCTGTCAGCAAGGCTCTTAGCGATGATTGACTTGTATAATATCCTCTTTGGATGTAATCTCTTTTGTTCAACTTTTACTCATTGAGGCTCTCAGCAATGGCTGAGTGGTTATCCTTGTCGGATGTAATCTCTTTTGTTTCAAATTTAATATAATACTATTATGGCAAGAACTCTCTTTGGATGTAATCTGTTTTGTTTAACTTTTACTCAATAAGCCTCTCAGCAATTGTTGAGTTGTTATAAACTGTCTTTGGATGTATTCTCTTTTGTTCAACTTTTGCTCAATAAGGTGGAGCAATGGCTAAGTTGTTTTTATCGTCTCTTTGTTCCAACTTTAATATAAATAATAATTATCATAATTGATATTCTTATCTCTTTTGTTTCAACTTTAATATAAATAATACTATTATTGCAGCTGTTGTTAGTAGCGGTCATTGCACAAGAAATTGTTGACAAGGAATACATTTTCCTTGGTTTTAGGATTAATTGCAAACAACACTAAAATAGCTCCAAGAATCAGTGCGGTGGTTGCAAGGAAATATATTTTTCTTGATTTAGGATTAATTGCAACCAACACTAAAATAGCTCCCAGAACTAGCGTGGTGGTGGTTGCACAAGTTAAAACGTTTTCCTTGGTTTAGGATATACTTTTAACCACTTGTTTTAAACTATTAATTGCACTCTCATTACATGCTATCCCATCACTAAAAGAAATGGTAGTGAAAGTGGGAGCTACAAAGATAGAGAAAATTTAAGGAACATGTAAAGTAATTTTGGTAGGATTCTATAATAATCACGTAGTATCTCTATGCGGTAAGACAATAGAGAAAGTTCAAGGTAATAGCAATTATGCTAAAGAAATTATTTATCAATGGGAGAAGCTCAATAATAAATGACTTCATTCACATGGGTTTGTTATAGAGCACTTATACCAAATTAATTGCATTATGGAAATATGTTTTAAAAATTCAATATTATGAGAGAAAATTGAGAAATATCCCACATGTCATCAGGTATATAACTTGGATAGTTCTCATCTCAAAGTGGTCATTTAGTCATAGCACATCTAAGGCTCTGTAGGCCCTCTTCCAAGCTGTACTCGAGAAGCTGGACCAAGGTAGATTTACACATACCACTTGAGGATGTTGGAGCTGTAGTAGTTGTAGAAGCTTCCACAAGTACCTGGATCACTGTGTGGATGGATGGACTGACTAGTCTCGATCTCTACAAGGGTTGATGCTACGACATCGAACCCCTTGCTAGGGAAGAGATTCAATATATCACATATGTAGCTTATCCTTTGGATATTTTTGAAGAAGGTTTCATTCAACAATCTGCTCACTTCCATTGTGGGTAATGATTTGGATTTAAACCCCCATGAGCTGTACATTTGGAGGATTGAGAATTCCTCCTACTTATTCTAAGACTTTCATTGGGCCACCTCACAGTAAGGGATAAAGTGAAAGTATCCCAAGTCGAAAGGGATAAAGTGAAAAAATATGGCCATCCCTTGCTAGGATGTACAATCAAGCCAAAATTGGGCTTATCTACTAATAAAAACTATGGTAGGCTATTTATGAATGTCTTTGTGGTGGACTTTATTGTACAAAAAATGATAAGAAACGTAAATTCTCAACCATTCATGTATTAGAGGGCCTGGTTCCTATCTGTGGTGGAAGCTCCTTTTAAGGCTCAGGATGAAACTAAGAAATAAAAGAACATTATCTAAATTAGGGTACGTGTGAGGAAATGTTGAAAAGAGAAATCTTAGGAGACAAATCTTTGCTAGAGAATCGAGGATACCCATCGTCATGCATGATTACTTGATGGGAGCTTCACTATAAATACTAGCTCGGCCTTTTATTGTTTGATATAATGGGCTATTGCTTCATAACCACCACGAATGCGTGCTATTATCGATGGATAGAGAAATTAAGGTCTCCATTTTCATGTCTTGCAAAAGTATTGCGTATGTCAATGGGGATCATATCCACTTTGGGACCATAGTGGGTAAATTGGACGTGGGCTCCATCGAGTTGCTACGCAATGATTAAGACCGAATCCATGGTGTATATTTCACTCAAGATTGGGTATTCATGCCATGTGTGTTTCCTGTAGCCTCGGGAGGAATCCATGTCTGGCATATGCCCACTCTAACAGAAATCTTCAAAGACGATTCTATCTCACAATTCGGTGAAGGAACCTTGGGACATGCCTAGGAAAATGCACCATGCACTATAGGTAATCGAGTTGCATTGGATGCTTGTGTATAAGATTACAATGAGGGACATGATCTTGCTCATCTCTGCGAAGAATCAAGACAATTGGGGCTTTCAGGGTTAATATCTCTTGCATCCATACATCTGCAATGGGATAGTAGGAATGGTTGTCAGATTTACCACACATGGGGCAATAGAGCATTGACTCTGAAGCACCTGGTACATGGACTTTAATTGTTGAGATTGTAGTTCAATCAGTTAGAGCACCACCCTACCCTATGAAGGTAGAAGTTGTAGGTTTGAGACCCATCAATCTTGCTACATATCGTTTACATTTCCTATTCAATCAGTGTGTTCCCAAACAAAAGCAAGCAAGCAAGTGGAAGCAAGCTGGCAGAAGCAAGCAAGATGGCAGAAGCAAGCAAGCTTCATTTTCCCCAAGAAGAAGGATTAGCTAGGCAAAGTAGGAAACATCAAGTGGGAAAATAAAGTTTGAGTGGAGAAAGAACTTTGGAGCGGAGAATCCTTCTAGTTGTGCCGACGATCGGTCGCTAATGCTTGCTTACTACAAATCAAGTGGCTTTAGGAGAAATAATTTTTCTTAAATAAAAGCACGCTTATAAAGAATTTTGTTATTCTTTGAATGAAATTTCTTCCATTGAGAGGGAAGGATGCGAAATGAAGTTGGGCAAAGCTATGTATATTTAGCAAATTTAAATTCTTTCAATAGAAAGACTCGCTTCACTATTCCTTGGGATTGGCTTTGGGGAAGCCTTTTAGTGAGCTTCAAACGTGCTAGAATCTTTGCAGAAGCATTGAAAGCTTTTCCCTTTCCCTCGATCTTTTCCCTCTTCAGAACCTAAATCTTCCTTATCCCAAAATCACACTTACCAGTAACAAGAAAGCTTTTCCCTTCCCAGAATTGGAATTGCACTCACCGGCAAGCAAGCTTTTTCCTCTTGTTTTCCATCAGTAGAAGATATTCCCTTGCCAGAAGTGGAATCTCAAGAATCTTTTGCTTTTGGCTCAACCTTCTCATATTCCTCCCCACTTGCCCTAGGAGGAAATGAGGGAGATTCAATACCTTCTAGAAGCGGGCGTGACCCTCACACACTACTCATAATTCATAGCCTATTTTAATGTTCATAGCATTTGGGTATGATGAATATGGTCTTCGATGGACTTGAGTAAGCCCTTCCTTCCTTTAGAGCTACCACAGGTAGATAGCTAAGTATGTTAGCCTATTGACATACTACCATAGCCATCTCTTACTACTCGCAAACACAAAGTTACTATACCCATTAGTGGGGGATTGCATGGGCATAGATGAACCCTCGTGTAGTGTCAAGGAAGATGCACATACAGAGGAGCTTGGATGCAAGGGAAGTCGCATGTGTAGATGAAGCCCTCGGTAGAAGTAGAAGCTTTTTCCCTTTGCTTTTCTCTTCCCTCATAAAGACTGGCAAGCAAGCTTTTCCCTTGCTTTCCCTTTTCCCTCAACTTTTCCATTCCTTGCCTCTTACTTATCCCTTACCCTTGCTTGGCCGCAAGCTTTCCCTTAGCAGAAGCTATGACCCAGCCTTATGCTACTGACAAAGCTTCTTAGAGGCACCGTCCATGTGCCTTAGGATCTTTCTCTCCATCTCTATGTATACGTTGTTGCTTTTTTATGGTTCTTGGTAGCCCCTTCCTTGGCTTGTTCCCAAGGAACCCTTCCAAATAGCCATGAAAACTAGGTCAGGGTGGCTTCGTGGTTTAGCTCGATTGCTTGCATTGGTCCACATGAATGAATATGAAGAAGTCCAAGTTTTGTGCCAAAAATTGCCAATTCTTGCATTTCTTTGGGTTCTTTTTTTCTTCATTTCTAATTTGGAAATTAGCTAAGAGATATCAATTACAAAATAGAATAAATGGTTGACCCGGCAAGTCTCATGACTTGAAAACTGCCAGTTCGAATCTTGCCTCTGCACGGTTGTCAGAAAAGCAAACAAAGATTATCATATAATAAGAATCCATGAATATTCAGGCATGGTTACTACATACCTAAGGCATATCATCTGAATTTTCTTTATTCCTTTTCCATGAATACAATGTGGGCTGTCCGTACTGCTTATCTGGTGATTAACACTAATAGGTGGGCATCTACATGCCCAATTTGATGAAATCGATGGGAGGTTTTAATTAGTAGAAAGAAAGTTAGAGTTCTAGTGGTAGATTGATGTTGGCAATAGTCATTTGACCTCCCCATGCTATCTCAATGGATGCACCTCATGCTTCCACTAGGCCAATGGGAACTAGACCAATGTGATCTCGCCTTGACGTTGGCGGTCTAGCTTAAAGAGAAACCTACTTAGACAAAGGACTTCTCCAACCAAGAGTCACACTTAAATGAAAATTCAAGTGTCCTTTTCCTATTCTAGCTCCCCCATTCCTCTTTGGCAAATCTCCTTTTTCTAGTTCATTTCATTCCTTCCCATCATCACACTATGTGGTTGTTGCTGATTTTCATTCCTTCCCTTTGGCCTAGTTTTGGCTCCCTGCCCTTATCTCCTTTCTCGGTTTCATGGAACTCCCATATCCGCTTGGCACACCATTTACTTTCCATGCTCCTCTCGTATTCATTCTCATTCTCAAGAAGTTGGGGGAGCATTTTCATGCTTGCACTCCCCCGAAAAAAAAGTTACAATAGTATTTGTTGAATCAAGTTGGTTCTCATATCTACCCTCGATTTGACTCTCCTCTAATCCTTCTTCATCTACCCTTGGGGGACCACCATTGAATTTTTGTGGGATTGCAAGTGTTAGAGAAAATGGTGGCTTGGTTCTTGGTGGTGGAGTTTTGTCCTAACAACCAACTTCTATAGAGTTAAAGTACTAGCTTTGCATGTAGCCTCACCCGCTTCTTGACTCGCTAGCTTCACTTTCCTTATCGTTTTGCTAGCTAGCATTCTTATTATGATTTTGCTTTAGCATTAGCTAGGCTAAGCTCAAAGCACTTCTGAGAGGCATGAGAAGCCAAGCACCATTGTTCGAGCACGCTCTTAGGTTCTTGTGAAGCTAATTCAGAATTATCCAAATTTCGTGTACTACCTGAGCCTTCTAGTTCATGGTGAGCATTTTACCCTAGTTCACATTATAACCTAAGTCTTAATCATCCGAGGAACCCAATCTTGGAGGCTGGTTCTCTGTAATTAACAAGCAAGCAAGCAAGCAAGCAAAAATTGCATGTTCAAGTGTTGGCTCCCCATCTCCCCATCCTTTCCATATGTTGGGTTCCTATACAGGAAAATCAGGTAAGAGGCAGGAAGAAAGAAAGTGATTGGGTTGAAAAATGAAGAGAACCCCTTCCAACGGAAAAGCATATGCTAACATGTGTGCAAAAAGCTTGAGAAGTGGCTATAGCTCAAGAAGGAAAGGGGATCTAGTGCATATGAGCTATGTTCATGAATTCAAAACTTCCAAACTAGTGCAGAAAAGGTGGCAAAGTGTTCTTTGCCCAAACATAACAAACTATCATGAACATCAAAGATGAAAAGATAATGGATAGAAATAAATATCAAAGATGGAAAGATAATGGATAGAAAAAAATGTGTCGGCATCAGGACCTAAAATTTGTTGTCAGATAGGAGAAAATGTTCAGCATAAAAAAACTCAATCCTAGAAAGAGAGCCCTTATCCAAGAATTTCCCATTATTAGAGGGAGAGGCTTTTGAAAAAAGTCGTGGGAAAAAGATAAACATGGGATTTCAGCCAACCTAAATTTGCGATTTCCCATCTTTCATAAAGATTCCAGAAAAAACCATCCAACCAATGAAAATTTGAAGATTTCTCCAAAAAATTGCATACTTTGTGAAAGTCATCCCCTCTTATGGATAACTCATGAAGGGAAAGATGTAAAAGCTCAAACCGTTACTAAAAACTATTAAAGGGAAACACATCAATCTTCCACCCTTTCTAGTAAAAAGATCGGACATTATTCCAATCCATATTCCCTCCCATGAACATATTCTATAAGCTTGGTAGCCAATAGGTAATAAAAACATTTATGCCAATCCCAAAATAGACAATATTCTTGGTTCTACAATACCCTGCAGTGATCCCACACCTATTAAAGAAGCTTCTTGAGATTTTATCAAACCAGACATAGCATGGTATAAAGAAAAGAGGGAATGAATTAGAAAACTGATAGATTAACTGAAATAAAGAAAATGATCTCCTTCAAGGCTTCCCTCATCTCTCTCTATTTAAAGATTCTTCCCATTATCCTTTTAGCCCACCACCATAAAGGTTTCAGAGCTGGAGCTAGAGGTGGCTCCGTCTTCTCTTCTAGGAGTAGCTTTCTCTTTTCTGTTGGCACTCTTCTTCAGAGCTAGAGCTTGAGGCGGCTCTAGCTTCTCTTGAACCTGTTCTCTCTTGCGCTTCCTGCCTTGAAGTTGTGGAGCCCATGCTCGCCACTCCTTCCCTTCCCAGCCATGATGATTAGGTTGTGCAAGCACATCCCTCGTTATAGAATTTGCACTTTCTGAGCTACTCACTAAGGCTCCCAACTGTCGCTCAACTTTACTTGGATTCAGTTGAGAGCAAGGCCATGCCTTGTTATGATTATTCACGTACTCTTAAACATTATTTTATAAAATAAAAATATCAAATGAATATGAATCATTCTTAAAAGTGTGTGCCTTCCAGAAGAAACCATGGCCCAGAGTTCACCACCACCAAGTCATGAGGATCTTCCCCAATTGCCAAGATTCGCCATACATCAAAGTCTCTAGATCCACCGCCATCGAAGTGCCAATAGTTATCTGCCAAATGTCTTCTACAAGTGACATGCACTAACTAACGTGCATGATTCAATCACAACTTGTTTTAAAGCAAACATTCCAATCACGTGAATGCTTCACACAAGGTGACAAAGCATCTGATTCTCCCATGAGGTTGCACACATCATAAACTGAGAGAGAGAGAGAGAGAGAGAGAGAGAGAGAGAGAGAGAGAGAGCAAGGGGGGGGCTAGGCTTAGAGAGACCCTGTAGGAAATGAGAGAGAGAGAGAGAGTGCAAAGGGCCTTGGGTCATAATGGAATGAAAAGGCTTTGTGGAAGATAACACCCACACCATCCGCAATATGAGAATTTATTGGAAAGTACACTACGTCTATAGGAATTTGCTATGTACCATCATTATATGCTTTTATGCCATCCATATACTCTAGCCTACATGAAGATGCAAGGGGTAATCCATTTTCTTACATTTATATTTTGAAAATATATCGGATGCGAGACAGGTTTGGAGGCTGCCCATGCTATTGTCCATTTGGGGCCAATGAGGGAACCATAGTTTGCATGTAATAGTTAGTGCTTCAAATAGGGTTTAGAGTGAAAAACAAAATATGCATTCCTTGGATCTGCCTCAAAAGGAAGGGGATCTAGTTCTTGTTTGCCTAGTTGCCATAGCCATGAATCCCAGCAATGACCCTTGCCTCATTCTTGACATGCTACATGTTTGCCAACTTTTCGGACACATCTTTTGCATCTGTGCATGACTTAAATGTTGTCATAATGTGCCTCTTCAATGAGATGTGGCAATCAAGAACAAAGCCTAGGCAGTTGTATGATGAACCTTCTTTTGATCCTCCAAAGGTGCTGGAGATGGGGCGGTAATAGAAGTAGTGGTAGAATTAGTAGAACCTATGGCAAGAGCAGTAGAAGTGGTGGTAGAGGATGAGCTAGTGCTAGATGCAATAGGCCTAGTCTCATCACCACTCACAATATCCCATAAGTTCTTACCAAACAAAATGTTCTTGAGCATCAATGACCACAAGGCATAGTTGGATCCTTCCAACTTATCACTCTCGGTCTCATCATAATACCAAAGCTCTCATTCTAACATACAATGAGATGGTGGTCACTCGTCTAGGATAGAGTAAGACTAAGTCTATTTTGGTGTGTAATACTTGGGTTCTATGATATACCAAGTACTTGTACTACATTTTTAATAGAGAATTCTATTGGAGTTTCTGTGTGACCACTTCTTGCTCACTTGTGTTCACAACCTTTCTCCATTTGTTCCTTCATGTGGTATCCGAGCCTCTCTCACTAGTGCCCGAATCCCTCCTTGCTCAGCAAGCTCACTGGTGTCCTTATGTGTTGCTCCCATCACTCAACCTACTCGTGGACTTCAGAGCACCTTCATTGAAGCACTTTTGTGGGCTCTTTGAGTCACCATACAAGCTCGTGCTCCACCCGCTGTAGCCTGTGCATTAGCCATACAGTTACCCGCACAGCTACCGTACATACAGTCCGCCATACATTTCGTACAGATTTTTGTGCCAGTTACCCGTCTGTACAGTTTTTACTAGCTATACCACCTATATATTTTCGTACTTGCTGCCTATCCATATAGTTGTAGTCTCTGCTCTCTAGCGCGTGCACTTTTGTGGCGTATAGGATTTTTTTCAGTACATTTTTTCATTGGCATACAAATTTTCTAGCTTCTGGCATACAGGTGCGTTTGGGTATTTTTTAGTGAGCCCTCAAGCACACATTTGCGCTTGAGGTGCATCCTATTGGTTGATTGTAGAGCAATCAGTTCCACTTTACAGTGTTTGATGCCATACTTGTAGTGATTGCACATAACATGCACTTCCCATTTAGTTGCATTCTTCTTTGCAGGTGCATTTGCAGTCAGTGTTGTTTTTGGGTTGCACTCTACGAGTAGACTACGAGTAGACTATAGTGAAGAGATCTTGCTTTCAGAAAGGAAAAATATTTTTTCGAGTATTTCTTGTAGACTTATTGCTGATTAGTGGGAAGTGGGAGTTCAACCGGCAGTTCATTTGTTTTTGTTTATGAAAGGTATGCAACAAACTATGGGTGCACCATCCTGAGAAAGCGTGCTGACACAAAAATATGCCTGCACCATACTATGAAGGTATGCAAGTCATCCTCAGGGATGGGATTCTTATGGTTGTGGCATGGCAAGAGATGGGTTTCTATCTGTGATGTCATGCTTGCTGTCACCCGTCGATATGGAAAGATGTATGGGAGAGAATATACATAAGAGATCAGGTGATGTCACTTAGATTTTGTGATTTGTGGATTGCTTGTGATGGGTGCATCAAAAGATTTGATGGACATGGAGAGTTTCGCTTTCAAAGAAGGTGAAGCATACTGATGACTTCCTTCCTTTCATTTCTTTTCTTTGTTTTGGTGCTTATGCTGGAGTGGTTGCTATTGGAGACATAATTTTCTGAGGCTGTTGCTGAGGACTTCAAATACTTCAACAATGAAGCTACCTCAGACCGTAAAGGTACGAGGCTCTATCTCTCACCTGTAAATTATCATCTTGGTGATTTTGTGTGCACCTTATAACGTTATCTTTGGGACGCATGTCCTCTTTCACCTCTTCGGCAATTGATTTGCAATTGGTCTTCCACAGGTTTTTGGCCTCCCAGTTAGAAATTTCAAATGAATGGTTGCAGAGAGGGAGAGGCTCCTTTTGTATGTGCCATCTCTATTTCTCCCAATGACTATGGTGATGAAAACCTTGCATGAAATGTCTATTTGTAGAATGAATGGATGAATTGGTATGATTGATCCATTTTGTAGAGCAACCTTGTGCTTGAAATTTTCTCTGTGTCTTTCTGCATATAGTTTGGCCTCTCTTGAAAACTTTACATCAATGGATGAATTCTCTATTTGTAGGACAAATGGATGAATTTGTACAAATGATCTTTATCGCAGGGCAACCTTGTGTTTGAAATTTGTTTGTGTCTTTCCTCAGTATTGTAGATTGTCTCGCATACAGTTTGGCCTCTTTTGTATCGAACGGCTTATCCTTGGCTGCATTATGTTTTGCTTCAAAATTGCCTTGACCTGCACCGGTATGTCATTTCCAAAGTTGGACGCCACCCTTTTTCTCCATCATTTTTGTATAATGATACCTCACGAATGTTTACTTGCCTCGAAAAGTTAGCCTTGCATTGCCTGCTCCTCGATTGCTTACAGCCATGGGGTCCAACTTTAGCCTTTGTGAAGCATTAGCAATCTGTAGGCCCGTTCAAGCTTTGCAGTGTCATCAAGTTCTTGAATAGAGAATGCTAGGAGAGAGCTCGATGTTTCTATCTTTAACCTATTAACCACGGACACCCAAAAAAAAAAAGAGTAGATACGTGGTAGCTTGGAGGAGAAGAGCCTACCACATGTTACAAAGAAGGAGCTCTCAGATGGAGGTTTGGAGGGGGGAGGAGGTGGAAAGACAAGAGGCAAGCTTTGGGGAGGAGGTGGAAAGACAAGAGGCAGCTTTAGGGGCAAGGAGGAGATAGAAGGTCAATGGAATGGAGGAGATGGAAGATCACCTTCGGGAGGAAGGAGGAGATGGAAGGTTAATGGAATGAAAGGAGGAGATGGAAGGTCTTAGAGCCATGGGTTAAGACTTAGCCAAAATTTCAAGATGCAATCCAAGTATGCAAGGTGAATTGATTAACAATTTAAGAATCAAAGATCCACCTTCAGATGGGGAGTGATTGAGAATGGTCATGCATCTTTGCCCGTGCAAAACACGGGTTCAGTACTCATCCACACAAAGCGAATAGCCCAATTAAAAATTTGAGGACCCAGCATCCCTTGCAAACCATGGTTTTTGTGAGACCTCCATAGATTCATTTGTTTCCCTTAGTATTTTTTGGGTTTGCATTGTTTTTCTTGCAAATGTAGTGTTGGCCTTAGAAGTTCCCATGCAAGTAAAACAAAAAGATGTGTTTACTATTGACAACAAGCCGAAAGGAATATGTGTTTATTGACAACAAGCTGAAAGGAATATGTGTCGAAGCATATGAAGTTCCGTCTTCGTAGAACCAAAACTGAACCTGCACGTAGCCGATACTAGTCGAGCAGTTGTAGGGGCACCCAAGTGACCAACCAAGGAAACTGCCACAGTGAAAGGAGGTGTTTGCAAAGTCACTAGGAGGAGCTTGACCAAAGTGTTGTAGGTTACTACCAAGGAGGCCTATGCTAAAGGTACACAATGATTTATTTTTCTTAATTTGCTATAATTCTTTGCTCATCGGACAAGAATGCACTATGTCCAGGTGTTTTCTTTGCGAACTGTAGATTATCTACATACTGTTGCAAGTACGATGGCTATTGTCCCAATGTGAATGTGGACCTTTTTTTTGGAGTAGTAGAGTTTGCACCAAAGTGCCTTAACAATCTGAGTTCTGTAAACAAGTCTTAAGAATGCAAAGTGTTGGCTATCTAAGTAAATACAACTCCATCTATGTTCAAGAATCCAACATTGTCAAAACACTTTATTGTTTTCATTATTGTGGTACTTCTTACCTTGGCAAGTTCAATAGCTGCATGGTTTACGCTTTTTTGTAGCTGATTTATTGTGTAATTGTAGCATCACATGACAATCATACTTTTGCTTGGCAAATGCACACTCTTTTAATACTTTAATGCTTGAAAACCTTTGGGTAACTCTTAAAACCATAAATATTGTGACAAAGCAATGCTTGTATAAAGACTGCATAGGTAAGACACGAGCATCAAACTATTGAGGCATCACATTTCTAACTAGCTTGGTGTGGGGCGAAGCGAGCAAGCAATCAATAATAAAGATTGAGCCCAGCAAAAATGGAGCATCTGCCAGCACAACAACGGCTAGTTCTAGCCACCATCACCCTGTAGATGTCCATTGTAACAATCCTACAGCCATTGTACCTAGTAGATCAAACCCCTGCCTAATCTATCGAAGGAAACCTATGTGAGTTTTTGTGTTGACGATACACCTCAAAGGGAAGCTCTTATCTAAGTATGGCACCTTCAAAGCTAGGGAGTAACATATCTAGGGTTGACTTCGTTGATCATGATCTTTGCCAAACAGCCACCCTTGTAGTTCCACACGCATACGTACAACAAGGATGGGTTGGATATTGATGTGTTTTACCCTATAGATGGTCCATCTGTTGTTCCCAGAGCAGTTGGCAAAGGAGGAATGTGCGATTTCTCTCTACATGTAAATGCAACTACAACTATTATACCAAGGGAGCCATTTGAGGGGAACGTCAGCTTCCCCTCAAATGGCTCAGTTTCATTCACGAAGGCTCAGAATATGCTAGAGGGGTTTGACTTCACCATACTTGCGGATGTGTCAGAAGGTTCTAAGTGGGATGAGTTAACATACATCTTCATCACACGTCTCCGAGCTAGGATATGGATAGAAGGTTTGTTTCTCTTGCCTTTGGTTTTGTTGAAGCTCTTGTGGCTTTCAGTTTGCTTCTACCTTTACTAGTGCACAGCAAACACTACAGGTTTTCGGAGTCCTACTATTCACTAACCTTAATGGCCAACTGGTTCAGCCCCAATGCACGGCTTGTGAACCCAGACCCTAGCAGGTTATTTTGTTACATGTGCGATGGCGTGGAGGTCATCACGCAAGTCCCTCTTATGCATAAGCCCTCTCAAGAAATTTTGTTCTATTTTCTTCTTACATGAGAACTAGTTTGTGCAACACGGGGTTGATTCAATCATTTTTTCCAAGGTTTTTATTGAGTTTAGCTATGCTCATTTAGTCCTGCAGTTAGGAGTTGAAATTTTACTCCATTTAAATACCTAGGGGCAACGTCATATGATGGGGCTTCGTAACTTGTACATTCTCATCTGTAACACACATTGAGCAGTGTTTCAATTTTTATGTGCTGCTTGCTTCCTCATCACCGAAGGCTCTAGTCCATAGTGTTTGTAGCTTCAGCGTTTTGTTTGGAGGTGGCTAAGCCCGCATCTTTTGTATAGAACTGCATGTATGGTCATAACTTTGCCGTAGTGTTGAAGATGATGTTCTGGCAGGTGCTAGAGTTTGTGCATGCTAACATTTTTTTGGTTTGCCATTTCCATCACCTTTGTATGAGGATTGTCATTATATGATTATAAAAACAAGCTCTCAACATCTGTGGTTAGCCATTCATGGATGTGTTTACTATGGTTTTCTAAGGTGTAGGGAGTGATCAATTTATACTTTATAGAGACAATAGTGATACTAAGGAATGCATATATTGTCAATTTTGTCTTTGTACTAAAAGCCAATTTGGATACAAGCAGGGAATTTGTGTACAGGAAATATCATGGACAACCCCTGCTTTTCCACCTCTGAATATCATCTTAGAATCTATCAAATGCCAATTGGCATAATAAACAAGCTACATGTTTTAGGAAACATACAATTAGCAAACACTCACCATATTATGTACGATTGAAACCCTATGACTAGCATCCTTAAACAACGAGTTAGAGGGTATTGCCTACATCTTGAATACACCCTATATGCAGTCCCTAGCAAGCATGGAGTCACAAAGCAAAGAAATTGATACATGTGCCTACAAGTTAGCTTGACCATGATAACAAGCTGATCAACCTCAAGTGACAAGACACATCCATCGCCTTTGCTGTGGCACAACTCGTCTACTATGGCTATCACAAATTTTTTCTACACTATGCCTTCTCATATTGATGGTGCAACTATTCCCATAGCCAAATTAAACAAGGAGGAGTATGGGTCTAATGATATGATCTTTCTCTCCATCTACAACACTGATTACAACTGACATTCACATTAGTTGCGTGTCTATTAAACATAAGGTGCTACATTTTTATGCAAACTAGTAGTAACCTAAAACATGATAACTAGCACTAACTTAAAGCATGGTAACATTGATGTCCTTTTGCAACAAGATGGCAGCCACAATGTCTTCAGTAGAGCTCATAGAAACAAAAAAATCTTTACCCCAATCAGGTAGAACTAAAATTGGACCTTCCCTCAACATTTCCTTCACTCTCTCAAAGGCTTGTTGGGCCTCGTTTTTTTATCCGAATTAAGTTCCTTTCCTTGTCAATCGATGTAGTGGGTGAAGCACTTGGGCTAGCTTCCACAAAATCCTTCCATGATACGTGACTTTTTGGCAATAAAGTCTTCAATTGTCGGCCTGTCTTAGGAACTGGCGTAGCTTCTATGGCAGGGTCAATTCAGGATACATCTCAATCCCTTCAATGACACAATGTGTCCAAGATACTTTACTTATCCTTTGCAATATGGCACTTGGAAGGATTCAAATCCCCTAGGCATAATCTATCCTTCTAAGTGCTAAATAGTTCTTTCCCAAATGGTCTTCTATGGAGTTGTAGATACAAAATTCATGAGCCTCTGAAAAGTGGCAGGTGCATTGGTCAGACCAAACAACGTCACCCTGTATGCATGTCCCCCAAGGCATCATAAATGTGGTCTTTTACTGATCCTCTTCTGCAATACCAATTTAAAAGTATCCTGAATACCCATCACGTATTGTGTACCTCTCATGACCAGCCACTTGGTCTAAGATTTCATCTAGAAATGGGAGAGGATAAAAGTACCTCTTGGTACAGACATTCAAAAGATGCATGTCCACACAGATCTGCCATTTTCCCCCCCTCTTTGGTGTCACTATGGCTACTACCATGGATGTTTTTATCGAAGCTATGCTTATATATTAATATAAAATCTTGGCAAAAGTTTTCAAGATCATTTTTTTAGTTTCACAATATTAGTAGAATGTAGTACTTTTTTATATATATTCTTTGAAAATTTGAAGGAAAAAATTTAAATCCTGGCGAAACTTTAAAATTTTTTGCATAAAAGTTTCAAATTCTGGTGAATGTTTCAAAGATTTATTTTTATTAGGGCATACAAACTTTCGACGCCAATATAAAAGTTTAGCTTCTTAACAAAACTAACTTGAAAAAATCATCCATGGAGCCTGCCACCCATTCCGAATTTTCCTCAAGGAAAATAAAACCAGCTGGCTACTGTTGATAATAACCTATGTATCTCTTGCTTCAAAGCATCCTGAAATGGGAGAGGATAAAAGTCCCTCTTGGTACATGCATTCAAAGGATGCATGTCCACACAGATCTGCCATTTCCCCCCCCTCTTTGATGTCACTACTACGGCTGACTACCAATGGTGGATAATAACCTACGCATCTCCTACTTCAAAGTATCTACTTGGATCACACCCAATCTCCTGAGTTTTTGAACAATTGGCATGACATCATGCTTCAATTTGATCTCGTCATGTAGATTGTTGATTTTATGAATCTGCCAATAATAAGTAACAAAAAGTCAGGGGAAAAGCTTAAGCATATCCAAATATTCCTCTCCTTCCGAAGCTTCTAACTGAGGATTGGGCATCTTCACATTGGCTGCTTCCCTTTAAGCTATTACTGCATTCACCTCCTATGGCATTCTTATTGTTATGCCATAGAGCTCCACAGTTAGGGCCTCAAGCTCTTTGGAAGTAGACTCTCTATATGGAAAATCAGCTCCCCAGTAGCCCACTTATGCACTGCTTCCACTTGATGCAGCCACACAACCATCCCTATAGAATTGGGTATGCATTTTTATCTGGCTTGGTTGGTAGTATATGGAAAGTGCATAAAGCTACAACATCACATACACTTCGCTCAAACTGTAGTGATAGCACCGGGTAACTTAGCTCTAGAGTTATCTACCATCTTTATCCTGTACATAGAGGGTGCATTCCTTTTTAGTCCCACCTCCTGCATGGTCTGCTCACTAATGACATTAATGGCAACCCCTCCATCAACATACATATTTCTAAAGGCATCTCATTTATTGATGCTATCACCACTGGAATTTGATCATTTAGATCTATGCTCACATCCTTAGCATCTGTTGCCCCTTTCTTTTTTCTGGACCTGCGTGAGCTGGCTGCTCTCATAAATTGATGTCTCAAAGCTGGGCTAATCAAGGCATAATTATATTTGCCCTCACATCATACAAATTTTGAATCAGGTCATAATCTTATACCCCCTGGCCCAATGGAAAGTATGCCAATCCAAATCCTTCGTCTGAAAGCCTTCCTTTTCTTTCTTCTTCCCTCCTTCATGGGCCCCATCGGTATCAATACTCATGACATTCTCATGTTCACACTTCCTGGCATAAACTTCTACTTCCTGATCCTCTCTCACCATGTCCCTCTACTCAGCATCTAACAGGGATACAGGTTTATCAACTTTTTCTTCCCAAACAAGCATGGACAATCATATTTCACATGTCCTCTTTCATGGTATTCAAAACATACAGTTTTACTATAATCTCGCGGGGCTCTTGGCTCCATCCTGGGCATAATAGCTGCTGGAGCTTGCAGCAAGTGCAGCTTGAGCTCAACACTCAGCCATCATCTTTTCCATGTTCTTCTCTATTTGATTGCTATTAGTCGGTGGCATGCTGACTGTATTATTCACCAAGGAAGAAGCCCCTTCCCGAATTGGTGCCAAAGGCATGGGCAGTGCTATCTACAAAGCATGGGCAGTGCTAAGGCATGGGCAGTGCTACCTACAAAGGCATGGTGCCAAAGGGATGGGCAGTGCTACCTACAAAGCATGTGCGAAATTTTGGGGATCTTTCCCTTGAACCTTCCACCTCAACTGAGGGTCCAATTCTGCAAGGAACCTATTGAATTTTAGATGTTCTAACCCATTAGTGGGTGCAAGTATCGGTGGCCTTGCTGGCTCACCCTCAGCCTGTGCATGGCTTCCTCCTACCTCTGCAGCTACTGCCCTTGCAACAACTGCTTCATACTTCCCAACACAGATTCAAATCGTTCATCAAAGCTTTCATTGGTTCACCTTCCAACTGACAAAGTTGATCTACTTGGACCTACTACACATTTGGAGACTCCTCTACTCCAAAACATTTCTTCAAGGCATCCGTCATAGCCCCCCAATCATTCTTTGTTAATTTTGGCAAGCTCTTGTGCCAAGCTAATGCCATTCCTTCCAGGAAGTTTGAAAGAAAATGTGCCCATGAAGCCTCTAGCCAACCCGGCATCTGGCTCTAACAAAATTCTAGAGATAAGATTCAACATTCTCTCCTTTCCTACCTTGGAATATAGGTACTTCCACCATTTTGGTATGTTATTGAACCTCACTACTGCCAAGGACAATTGCGATGGGAATCTCGAACTCGAACTCAGTAGAAGAGCACATGAAGAATGCTAAATATAGGATAACTCATAACTCCACTTTCCCCTTCATCACCTCCTCTGTCAATTTTAGAAGCACATTCTCGTGGGCTCCCTATCACTAGTAGAAAATTAATTTGTACTACAAAAATATTGTTTCTCTTCTGAGCCAACCTTGCCCACCACATGTTTCATCATTGTTTTCCTAGTTCTTATGACTTTCATGCCCATCATGTTATCTTTGCATGCACTAATGGACTTACCCCTGCATCGCTCCTCAAAGCATAGCATCACTACATAGATACTCCCATGTTGTCCTTCTCTTAAGCCCGTCGCCTTTCAAACAAAGCTAGAAGAGCTACCTTTGACCTCACGTTCCCCACATCAGGCTTCTACATTCCCCACATCAGGCTTTTACAAGGTGAATGCAAGGTGAATGACATTCATTATGCCTACCATTAGGAAATGATATTTGAAATAAATGATTGGGGTAAGTACTTAGCTATTCCCAAGAAACCAAACAAGAAGCATGTAGGAGTTGGACCAGGTCCTTATGAGCCAGTCTACTGATTTCTTATCTCCAATTGAAGATTGATGCCACTGGGAGTCTAAAAAATCTCCAAAACCATCAAATCCCCACCCCGTGGACTCACTATGCTAGAGAGCACGTGTTCATTTTACTTGGTGGATAACACATTGACATGTGTACTTTCAAAGTTATAATGGCTTTGAATAGAACTACACTTGATGAGAAGTTATATAGAATCCATTATTATACCTTGGTTAAACATGTTTGGGAGATTTTAAGTTAGGACACATTCACTTGGGCAGCACATTCTTTAATGGCAAAGTTGACATAAACATGCAAAATAGTTTGCTTGCTATGGTTGACAAGGATGGGGGTGGACTACACAAACTAATAAAAGTCAGTGGCATTAGGCAATGACCCTATTCTAGGAAGTTTTAAAAAATAATGATGAAGAAGGGACTATAGTTGTGTATTATGAGATTGTTCAGACCAAAATACATGGTCAGTGAAAATGAATATCATGGGTCAATAACCATTGTTGTGATGAATAAAACAAGGATGAATGATCATCTTGTGAAGTATAAGGGTTTTGACAGGGTTTAATATATACCAACACAAATAGTGTATATAGCGACACAGAGGGTAAAGCACACCGACAGATAGGGGGTTTGGTAAAGCACACCGACAGATAGGGGGTTTGGCAACATATACCGACTAAAATAGGGTCTAAAGTTTGTATATACCAACATAATAGGATATTTTTCTCAAATTCATGGATGCTTGGGGGTAGATTTTTAAAATTTTTGGGTCTTGAACTGGTTTTGAGTTGTGGTTTAGGAGGTGTGCCATGTATTCACGTGCTAATAAATAAGAAAATATGCATGTCCTATGATGCAAATGGTATGGAACACAAGAAAATGTGCATGTTAAGCCATGCGAATGATATCAGATGGACATGTAACTTTGCAAAGGTCTTAAAGTGAATAAGAAGGCGTGTACAAAATATCATACCCATTGTACAAATCCACGTACGATGGGAGCAAGTAAATGTGTATTTTTTGATACTCATGTATGAGACTCAGTGGAAAACAAGAAAATAAGCACACCCACCCATGCAAACGGTGTCCGATGGGTATAAAACTTTTCACGGGACTTAAATTGAATACGATTAAGGTATTTTTAAAGTATCATAACCATCTTACAAAGGCACGTATGATGGAAGCAAGCAAATGAATATTTTTTGATACTCAGGTATGAGACTTGGTGGAAAACAAGAAAATAAGCACGCCTACTTATGGAAATGGTGTCCGATGGGTATGAAAAATTGTACAAACCTTAAAGCAAATAATATTAAGCCATGTGTAAAGTATCGTATCAATTGTACAAAGGCCGTATGATGGGAGCAAGCAAATGCATATTTTTTGATACTCGAGTATGAGACTCCATGGAAAATAAGAAAATAAGCATGTCCACCTATGCAAATGTGTATGATGGGTATGGAAATTTGCATGGGACTAAAAGTGAATAAGGTTAAGGCATGTGTAAAATATCATACCCATCGTACAAAGCCACATATGGTGGGAGCAAGCAAATGTGTCTTTTTTGACACTCGAGTATGAGACTCGGTGGAAAACAAGAAAATGAGGATTCCCACTCATGCAAACGGTGTTCGATGGGTATGAAACTTTGCAAAGTCCTTAAAGTGAATAATATTAAGGTATGTACAAAGTATCATACCCATCATAGAAAGGCACATATGATGGGAGCAAGTAGATGCGTATTTTTTGATACTTGGGTATGAGACCCGATGGAAAACAAGAAAATAAGCATGCCCACCCATGCAAACGGTGTCCGATGGGTATGAAAGCTTGCATGGGACTTAAAGTGAATAATACTAAGGCATATGAAGAGTATTTTACCCATTGTACAAATGCACGTATGATGGGAGTAAGCAAATGCATATTTTTTTATACTCGGTGAAAAACTATAATGGGTATGAAACTCTACACAGGCCTTAAAGTGAATAATATTAAGGCGTGTGAAAATTGTCATACCCATCATACAAAGGCACGTACAATGGCAGTAAGCAGATGCATATTTTTTGATACTCGAGTATGAGACTTGGTGGAAAACAAGAAAATAAGCATGCCCACCCATGCAAACAGTGTCCGATGGGTATAAAATTTTTTGTATCAGCCTTAAAGTGAATAAGATGAAGCTGTGTGTAAAGTATTGTACCCATTGTACAAAGGTCCTATGATGGGAGCAAGCAAATGCATATACTCGGTTATGAGACTCCGTGGAAAATAAGAAAATCAGCATGCCCATCTATGCAAACGGTGTCCTATGGGTATGAGAATTTGCATGGGACTAAAATTGAATAAGGTTAATGCATTTGTAAAGTTTCATACCCATCGTACAAAGCCACATATGGTGGGAGAAAGCAAATGCATATTTTTTGATACTCGAGTATGAGACTCAGTGGAAAACAAGAAAATAAGCATGCCCACCCATGCAAACAGTGTCCGATGGGTATGGATCTTTTCATTAATGGAAATAATATTAAGGAGTATGTGTGTAAATTATAATACCCATCAGACAAAGGCACATACGATGGGAGCAAGCAGATGCACATTTTTTGATACTTAGGTTGGAAAATAAGAAAATAATAATGCCCATGCAAACGGTGTCCAATGGGCGTGGTACTTTTCACGGCAATTTAAGTAAATAAGATTGAACCGTGTGCAAAGTATGACACCCATCTGACAAAGGTGGTGCTACTTTTCCTATGTACACGTACCTTGAGAACCATCAATGGTTATATTTCTCTACTATTAATGTGACATGTCCTTATATCCCTCTCTCAAAAACCCTTGGATCATTACACCATGCACCACAGGATAAACTTCCAAGGGAAAAACATCCAAAATAGCCATCATTATAGATACTCTATTATTGTCGGTATATACTGACACTTATACCAAGATTAAACGTAACTGTGGGAAATACTGATAGTTTTCATGTCCATGTGTGCTAAACATCAGGAGGTAAGCATCAAAAAAGAACGAAGGTGTAGTAGTGGATTGTTTAAAAATTATCTTTGGGTAAACAAAAATAAACAACAAGAATAAGACAATAAGAACAAAGCAACATAGATTATGATTCTACATTATATCTCATGAGAATGGTGATTGTGCTCTTTCCAACTAATTTAGATAGAAACCCTATACTCTCAAAGGCAACATTTCTATTGATTTGGAACCAAAGAAAAAGAAATCTTCTTAAATAAAGTAGAAGGAAACAATTTTTCTCTTTAGAATGAAAGAAAACCAATTGCATTATAAAGGGCAAGTGCAAAGAACCTCCATTTGGGCCCGACAAAACATACTCTATAAAATGGCACACTGCAATACAATAGGTGTCCTCTAAAGCATCATAAATGCTATAAGCTACATATAATATTGAGGGGTTTAGTGGTAAGTGCTAAAGAATGATCACTTCTATTGCATTTGCCTCAAAAAATGGTGAATACGGCATGAGATTCTTCCCTCCGCCTTTGATTGCCTAGACGCTTTTTGTTGATCAATGCTCAATGTCCTTGAATCCATTCGAGATGTTCCCACATGGTTGGAAAGTTTGAATGATGTTCTTCCACATCTTGCAAGGAGAAGGTAGCTAAGAATCCCTAGAAGTTGGCCCTCATGCACCATGTAGCTTGCACCCTATCCTTGCTTTCTCCACCACGAGTTGCTAAAGCACACATTTTGTCACATGCTCTTGTAACTAAGAGAGCAATTCTACTTATTGTTGGTAACATCCTGAAATGGAACCATGAGAGGATGTGAGAAAGAATATTAGAGCGGGACTTAAAACATAAAAATAAATTAGATTATTACTTTGAGCATGCATTAAGTACCTTGCATTATATGCTTTGTTGCTGCATTACCAAGCACCACACTTAGAAATGGAGACATGAGAGGGTTTGAAAAATAGCTTTGCATATTATGGTGAGAGGAAGAAGGATCATGTTGGCTCTTTCCTACTGCTTTCATAGGAAGAGCAGGGTTCTCTCAGTATGCAGGGTTCCAAGGCTTTTTGTTACCTACAGATATATTAGAGTTGTCGATTGTAGTATACGTGTAGCTTAGGACCTCGAGTCGTGTTCTGGTGAGAGACGTAGGCTTAAGTGTGGTAAGCAAACAAAGTGCATGCATGTGTAAAAGGAACGTGTATCATCATGATTGAGGTAATGAAGGCTTTCACCTTCATTGGGGGTTGTAGGGTTTAGGAGGAGTTTAAGGGTTAGAAGGAGGTTGCAGGGTTCAGAAGGAGGTTCCAGGGTTTAGAAGGAGTTCCAGGGTTTAGGAGGAGGTTCCAGGGTTTAGAAGGAGTTCCAGGGTTTAGAAGGAGGATCCAAGATTCAGGGTAGAGTACATGAAGAACTCGTCTCCCTCGTAGATCATGGAGTTTAAGGGTTGAGGAACAAAGGGTTTAGGGGGAGCATAGTCCTGAGTGGGAGAGAAAGAAGGTGTAAGAGCATGGGGGAAAGAAGAGAGAGGAGGGAGGAGGAGGTGAGAGGAGGAGGAAGGAGGAGGAGGAGGAGGAGGAGGAGGAGGAGAGACAAGGAGGGAGGAGGAGGAGGGAGGAGGAGAGGGAGAGGGTGGGTTGCAAGGTTGGAGGAGAGGGGAGGAGGAGTTGCAAGGTTAGGACATGCTTTTGGATGTGGAGTGCAAGGAAGCATGGACACTTGAGACAAATGCTTGGAATACCAAAGTAGACTCAACACAATGCCCCAAAGAGTGTGGGCTTCATTCCATTATGGGGTATTTATACAAGTTAGAGAGCTTCTCTCTCTGCATGTAGGAATTGTAACAAAAAGTTGTATCAGAAAGTTGTAACACAAAGTTGTATCACAAAGTTGTAACACAAAGTTGTAACACATTCTCTTTCTACATGTAGAAGTTGTAACACAAAGTTGTAGCACAAAGTTGTAACACAAAATTGTAACACATTCTCTTTCTACATGTAGAAGTTGTAACACAAAGTTGTATCACAAAATTGTAACACATTCTCTTTCTACATGTAGAAGTTGTAACACAAAGTTGTATCACGTATCACATTCTCTTTCTACATAAGTTCATGTTGGCACAGAGTCAACATACTCCTGGATCCATTTTATTACCCGTCCTCGGGTTATGGCTGATTGCGAGCATGTACCTGGGTTGCCATGTTTTTAGTCCAGTGGCTGTGGAACTTGTGTCGTGCCAGTCGATCCTGCTGTAAAGCCTTAGCACCATAGAATTTTTGTGTAGTTTCCAGGTAGCCTATATCCACCATTTGCTCAAATAGAGATATGTGGCATGCCTCTAAGAAGATCACTGTTTGATAGAGCCGGCTTGTAATAGCCGGCTTGTAATCTGAGCATCAACCCTTTCATTGGGATTAAAGCTGAGTGGAGGCAAATGGGAATCAAGGTAACATGGGACCTCCAGAACAAATTCCAATGTTTTACAGAATATAGCACTTTGTCGTTGTAGTATAGTGGTGAGTATACCTGCCTGTCATGCGGGTGACCCAGGTTCGTTCCCCAACAACGGTGCCAAATGTTGGCTCTTTCCTACTGCTTTCATAGGAAGAGCAGGGTTCTCTTAGTATACAGGGTTCCGAGGCTTTTTGTCACCTACATATATATTAGAGTTGTCATTGTAGTATAGTGGTAAGTATTCTCGCCTGTCACGTGGGTGACCTGGGTTTGTTTCCCGACAGCGATGCCAAATGTTGGCTCTTTCCTACTGCTTTCATAGGAAGAGCAGGGTTCTCTCAGTATGCAGGGTTCCGAGGCTTTTTGTCACCTACAAATATATTAGAGTTGTCGATTGTAGTATACGTGTAGCTTAGGACCTCGAGTCATGTTTCGGTGAGAGACGTAGGCTTAAGTGTGGTAAGCAAACAAAGTGCATGCATGTGTAAAAGGAACGTGTATCATCATGATTGAGGTAATGAAGGCTTTTGCCTTCATTGGGGGTTGTAGGGTTTAGGAGGAGTTTAAGGATTAGAAGGAGGTTCCAGGGTTCAGAAGGATGTTCCACGATTTAGAAGGAGTTCCAGGGTTTCGGAGGAGGTTCCAGGGTTTAGAAGGAGTTCCAGGGTTTAGAAGGAGGTTCCAGGGTTTAGAAGGAGGATCCAAGGTTCAAGGTAGAGTACATGGTGGAGAACTCATCTCCCTCATAGATCATGGGGTTTAAGGGTTGAGGAACAAAGGGTTTAGGGGGAGCGTAGGAGTGGGAGAGAAAGGAGGTGTAAGAGCATGGGGGAAAGAAGAGAGAGGAGGGAGGAGGAGGGAGGAGGAGGTGAGGGGAGGAGGAAGGAGGAGGAGGAGGAGGAGGAGGAGGGAGGAGGAGGAGGAGGAGGGAGGAGGAGGAGGGAGGAGGAGAGGGAGAGGGTGGGTTGCAAGGTTGGAGGAGAGGGGAGGAGGAGTTGCAAGGTTAGGACATGCTTTTGGATGTGGAGTGCAAGGAAGCATGGACACTTGAGACAAATGCTTGGAATACCAAATTAGACTCAACACAATGCCCCAAAGAGTGTGGGCTTCATTCCATTATGGGGTATTTATACAAGTTAGAGAGCTTCTCTCTCTGCATGTAGGAATTGTAACACAAAGTTGTATCACAAAGTTGTAACACAAAGTTGTAACACATTCTCTTTCTACATATAGGAGTTGTAACACAGAGTTGTATCACAAAGTTGTAACACAAAGTTGTACCACATTCTCTTTCTACATGTAGAAGTTGTAACACAAAGTTGTATCACATTCTCTTTCTACATAAGTTCATGTTGGCACAGAGTCAAAAGATCATATGGGTTGGAAAGTGAATATGGTGAGAAGAAGAAGGATTCAAGAGCTGAAAAGTGAATATGGTGAGGAGAAAAAGGATTCAAGGATTGGAAAGTGAATATGGTGAGAAGAAGAAGGATTCAAGGGTTGGAAAGTGATTATGGTGAGAAGAAGGATTTCGAGGTTGGACAATGTCTTGAGTACAAAGGCAAGGTTTTGGGAAATGTTTGGAAAGGGTTTTCGATCATTTTTAGCACTTTTGAAAAAAAGTAAATTTTTGGCAAGAGTAATACCCCTGAGATACTTTTTGGGAATGGGGCCCAAATTGGTGTATAAAGCTCAGAGTGAACTTCGTGCAAGTGGGGGGCCCTCCAAGTTAGAGAGGAAGGTTTTTAGGACCACCAAAGCCTAGGGAGATGTACCATTTTGGACTCATATGGGGGTGATGGAACCCTCTATAGGCCTTCTTAGGTCTTAATCCATTTTGCTAATCCACTTCTTGTGAAGCCCTTTTTGAGTCCAAAATTCCCCTAATGAAAGATGATCAACTAGAGGATGGGCTTTCTAGGATGGAAAGCCTTACAACTATAGCAGCAACTAAGTAATCCTCCTATCAAGGCAAGCTTTAAAACAAGATATTTCAGAGCTTGATGATTGACATGAAAGGCACGTGGGTTAGTAACCAAAATTGTCTAAACTTTTGAGCTGAAAACAACATGCCAAGAGCCTCACGCTTCATGGTAGAATGATATCACTTTGTAGAAATAGCCATGGGTTTTCATACTATATAGGGTGGTCAAACCTTGGGTCTCATAAGCTTGGTATAATAGTATACTACCAATAGCAATAGTAGAAGTATTTAGTTGAACATGGAATTCCTTCTCCCAGTCTGGAGAAATCAACACATGAGCTAACACTGATTCTTGATGGAGTTGATTAAATACTTGCTTCAACTCATAATCCCAACTGAAATCAGCCTCCTTTCTTAGCAACCTCATCAACTGTAAGGTCATATTTGCATAAAAGGGAATAATCCATCTATAAGAGCCTATATGGCCTAGGAAATATTGTAACTCAACCATACTTTGTTAACTCGCAATGCAAAAATCTTATTCACCTTTTTAACATCAATCATCAAAATTTTCCTTAACACCACATAACCTAAATATAGGACATAAGACACTTTGAATACATAACTCTTAGGATTCAGAGCAATACAAAATTCACGGCAATGACCCAAACACTTTCTTAGATTTTTCTAGATGAGTTTTCTTAGTGCTATTCACACAAAACTCATCCAAGAATACCTTCATGGAATCCCTTATGTAATCCTGAAATGCTATAGTACCAACCTATTGAAATGTAGGTGGTGCATTACTCATCCCAAAAGGCACAACATTACAAGCATAAGTACCCCATTCTGTGGCAACAGATTGTTTACTAGTCATCTAGATGATATTGCTTTGATTGTAGCCACTAAACCCATCCATAAAAGAGTATTATTCCTTTTTTATCCAACATTACATCCATAAATGGCAATGGAAAATATTTTTTCTTTGTGGTAGCATTAAGCTTAAGATAGTCTTGACCTAGACTCTAAGCTTGCTACTCTTCTTGGGTATGATACCTATAGCTAAGATGCATCCACTATACAAAACAAGATAAACAAAGCAATCTACTAACAGGTTTCTAATAGTTTATCAATCTCTACATTAACTAGCAATGACTATTTAGGACTCAATCTATGTTGGTTTAGCATTATCTTCTAAATAGATTCTATGTTGACATTTCTCTACAAATATACCCTTTAAATCCTTATATGACCATGCTAACACATCCTTAAACTTTGTAAGTAGTGCAACCTATTCATCTCTTTCTTCCACACTCAGTTGTGCACCTAAGTTAAAACATTATTAGCTCCGTCTTAGTTCTTGAATTAAGATCTTGCTTGTGTAACCTTGGAATAATCCTCCTGCAATGACATATTCATGACTTGAAAGACAATTTTGCAATGTTTTTTTCCCTGTGGAGTGATGCACCCAAACTCACACACCCCCCCCAAACTCAAAAGTACTAAATTATTTTTTGGAAACGTGCAATAGGAGGTTTCCATAAAATAAATTGCTAGTATGATGGGGAGGAGTTGGTCCATTCTTGGTAACATGTGTCAATGTGCCTTGATTTTTGTCTTCTTGATGCGTGAAAGGCTTCTTGACGTGCACATTGCATGCATGCAATTGTCCTCTTGAATTGCTCATGCTTCTACACCTTCTCATCTTATTCCCAGCATGGAGGAGCTCAACCAATCGCCACCCCCGACAGTCGGCCAGCTCCGCTCTGTCCAGCGCCTCCTCTCCATCCATTCTCGCCTTCTCCCATCCATCTCCTACAACCCATCTGACCTTCATCAGCCCCCTCCCGATGCTAGTCGTATCGCTTCTACGTCATCTTTGCATGATGTTAGCCAAAGTCACACCTCTAATCTACTACAGCAGCCTATCGGCAACACAGGACTACTGTCCAAACGACAAGTTTTCGAGCTGGTGGAACGCTTGTACCGGGATCATCCTGGTGCAGTGTGGCGAGTATTCCTCTTCCCATTATTGAATTAGTTCTTAGGTTGTCAGCTTTATTCTTTCGAAATTAAAGAGACACCGATTGAGGAAGAAATTTGCATGTTCAAAAAAATGGGTACGAGGGTGACCCACTGTGGGGGATGCCGTGTTTCAAAATCAGGCTGTGAGAGTTTTCTGAGCCTTGCAACTGTCCATGACTAATTTTCTGAACGCCAGCATAGGCTGCAAGCAGGAGGGCCTTGGACGAGCAGAAAGGAAAGGAACAGCTACGGCATCTGGTATACGGAGAGGTAGGAGTCCCAGTCCTAGTGAGCTGCCTAAAGTGTTGATTTGAAGATCTAAAACCTGCGCTACTCACTTGAGTTCTTCATATGGGTGAAATTGTTGCTGCAAGACTGATCTGTATCCCAATCGCTCCAAACCTTGAAAGTAAATCAGAGTGCATTGGAGGATATTGTTGCTCGTAATGCCTGTAATCTAATTAACTATTAATTCTTGTGCAGATTAGCTTCATTGCCCTGGAGAGTCTCCTTTCCCTGTATGTCCCACTTGTTGTTGAACAAATCGTATCTACACGAGATAAATGCTCGACTGCATGTGACGGCAGGACCGTTGGAATCACATTCTACGACCTTGGTTGTGGTGCTGGTCGTGTTGTGTTCACAGCTTCACTCCTACATACAAGCATAGCAAAATCATGTGGAGTGGAGATTTTGCCTTGTGAGTGATGATTCTAATATCGGCAGACTACATTCTCCCTATCCTTCCAGTCACGTTAAAAATAATCTTAACAGAATCTTAAATACTAATTAGCGTTCGAACTGCGAGACTGCAGGCATGCATCACATGAACCAAGATCTCTTGCGGCTGTATAGAATTGAGGTAATGATAAGAAATGATTATCTCCATGGGATAAGAAGAGTGTTATCCACAGTCTTCGACACTTGGGATTGTAATTGCAGAGTATTGCTTACAAGGTTTTGCAATTCATCTATTTCTAACCCTATGCATTGCAGATCTCGCCGTTTCTGCACAAGCTACACCAGTCACAAGAGTTGTTATTTACTTGCGGGGACTTCCTTGAGGTGAAAGATGTTGGATACTTTTTTCCTAGCTTGGACAACACTCCACATAATTTTGTTTAGAGAAGCTTTCGAATTAAATGCGCTTGCAAGCAAGATACATTGAGCAACTCCCCAAACAGTGATCTCTTGACGAAAGCAAACCTTGACCTCACAACCTCAGATCGACCTTGAAGCAGGTGGACTGGTCCGACGCAGACATGGTCTTCACGAATGCAACATGCTTCGATGATTGCCTCTTTCAAAAGCTCGAGGTAATAAGCCCTCAACATGCTTTAAAAATTCTCCTGTTAACCGAATATTCACCAACACAACTCCAAGCTATAGCAGGACAAGGGTATGACACTCTGTTGGTTTGGTCATGTGCAGAGGCGAGCAAGCAGTCTGTTGAAGGAAGGTTCAATCGTAATCACGGTCACCAGGCCCTTCTTAGACGAGCGGGTTTGGGAGCTCTTGGAACAGCGAGAGAGGAGAATGAGCTGGTCTTCTGCCATGGTATACGTTCACAGGAAAAGAGCAGCTCTCACTAGCACGCTACAGTCCTCATCTTCTAGCATAGTGTAGTTGCAAACTTCTCTAGCATAGTGTAGTTGCACGCTACAGTCCTCATCTTCTAGCATAGTGTAGTTGCAAACCTTGTAAAAAAATTTCATCGTTGAAACGCTTATTAAGTATCTACATATATCCTATTACGTTCACGAGAGGGTTTCCATTACCATCAACAGAAATTCATTCAAGACCATCTTGAAAATATGCAAATGGAGTAGGCAAGTGCCAAGAAAGACCTTGCACATGGAGGAACCTTTCCCATGTACCCCTACTTAAGTCACATTAAAGTTAACCCTACCAACACAATATGGTACCCACTATATTATGCATAAAGTGATAGTAACATATTTTTTGGCCCTTGCAAGGGTCCTAAGAGGTGGTGGTGATTAGAGAATGTTAATTTGGCTCATAGTTTAGAATGCAGTTAACTTGCTCAAGTTGACCATGTTAATGGGGTGTTTACTTATAGGATTAGTGGTAGTTTAGGCCATTCTAATGAGTTTTAGATTTAGGTTTTTGTGTCTTTGTGGAGATTCTAAATGGCTTTGTCACTTTGTATGGCTTAAGTTTTGGACCTTACATGAGGGTATTTAATTATTTTGTCATTTAGCTTATAACACCTATTTCATTAATTTTGGATTGGTGCAATGTCCAAATTCATTTTATGAGATAATTTTGGATAAAACGTGAAAAAAGAAGAGGCTCTTCTAAAACAAAACATTGAGATGAAAAGTAAGATTTAAAAAAATCAAATTAGAAAATATGACTTGACATGTTATTAAAACCTAGAGTACATTAAAAAACGAGGTCATCACATTTCTGAAAGACGTTTATCATATAATTCAAAGCCATATGATGACATGTTATTAAAACTAGAGTGCATTAAAAAAAGAGTTCATCACATTTCTGAAAGAAGTTTATCATATAATTCAAAGCCATATGGTGTCAAAAAACACCTTACAATCCTGCCATCAAATTGGTCATCTCTATCTCATTGATTACAACATTCTCTGCGAAGTCTCTGCATTACTTTTTTCATCTGAATCGATGTAATTATAATATGCAACGATACAAAAAGATTCAAAGAGTCTTTCTTTCAATTCTTCTTGTTCATTCCTAATACTTTCAGCAACACCTGCTGTAAATCCTCCACCACGAGTGCCTCTATAAGACATTTGTTCAAACAGAAGTTCAAGCTCTTCTCTTGCTGAAGAGTACTTTCGGAGCGCTTCTCTGCAATGTCTTGTCTTCTCCTTCTCTTCCCTTTCTTGCTTCTTCTACAATGCAAACTCATCTTTGTTATCTTGGGTCAATGGTCCTTGCATCTTTCACTCATCTTGATTTCTTTTACTGTCTGCAATCCATGATAAGTTGGTGTTGATTGAAACCTCAATAGAATGGATAATTGCAAGAACTTATTTCATTTTAAATATGAGAGGAGAAATGATAAGATAGGAGAGGAGAGGAGAATTGAGTATGCAAGGAGATAGATAGGAGATTAGAATTTGCTGGAGTTCCGCTGGTTGTTGTTATGCAATTAGCGTAGATTGGATCTTCTTGCTTCAATTGCAACGTGCTCCCCAATGGTAGCAATTAGGTCTTGAACTAAATGCATGTAGGTCCTTCTCCGTATATGTTGACATTGAGGGATGAGGACTCAGCTCAAATAATAAAGATAGGAGCAACATGCAGTTGTAACACACTCTCCACCCAAAGCTGCTGTGAGCATCATTTTTCTCCATTATTCTGCATTGAATGTAATCCATTTTATCTAGCAAGTCATCTTCTAATGAAGATAACAACTTTCTTGCTGACCTGTGCATCATAACATGATATAAAATGAAAATGTGCATTGCATAATATAACAAGGAAGTAATAAGATATTAAGTGTACAATTATGCTATCACCATCCCATGATAGCCTGCAAGTGAATTGACAAAATAACATCTCTTGGTTTCAAGGTAAAAAACTAGTAACCTCCAATGTGACCTACAAGCCTATTTACAAACAATTATTGTTTGACTCAATGTTGCAAGTGCAAGAGAGTAAAAACAAGCTTGCGATGTTACGCCTCATTATATGCCATAAAAATAACTCATAAGTCATTTAGGTTTACTGGTTTTAACCATTCACAAACATCCTCTGTGGTCTTTTCCTTGTTGCTAAGTATATGAGATATGAGGGAATCAAGCATATATACATGGCTTTGGACTACTTCAGGAAATTTTGATATAACCACACTCGACCCAAAAAGAAATGAACATTAGCTCTTCACAAGAGATGAAAATACTAAAGTCATGAAATCAAACACATACAGCAAGAGGAATTTTGTATTGAACCTGAGTATGGCCATCATCACTTTATCATGGGGACGAGCATTTTCCGAGCAAAATCTTTCGAGCATCGGGATCATCTTTCATTAGGGGAATTTTGGACTCAAAAAGGGCTTCACAAGAAGTGGATTAGCAAAATGGTTTAAGACCTAAGAAGGCATATAGAGGGTCCCATTACCCCCATATGAGTCCAAAATGGTATATCTCCCTAGGATTTGGTGGTCCTAAAGACCTTCCTCTCTAATTTGGAGGGCCCCCCACTTGCATGAAGTTCACTCTCTATTTAAACCAATTTGGGCCCCATTCCCAAAAAGTATCTCAGGGGTATTACTCTCACCAAAAGTTTAAAATTTTTCAAAAGTGCTAAAAATGATCGAAAACCCTTTCCAAACCTTCCCCAAAGCCTTGCCTTTGTACTCAAGACACTGTCCAACCTCGAAATACTTCTTCTCACCATAATCACTTTCCCAACCCTTGAATCCTTCTTCTTTTCACCATATTCACTTTCCAATCCTTGAATCATTTTTCTTCTCACCATATTCACTTGTCAGCTCTTAAATCCTTCTTTTTCTCACCATTTTCACTTTCCAACCCATATGATTCTTCTTCTTCTCACCATAATATGCAAAGCTATTTTTCAAACCCTCTCATGTCTCCATTTCTATAGTGTGGTGCTTGGTAGTGCAGCAACAAAGCATATAATGCAAGGTACACGATGCATGCTCATAGTAATAATCTAAATTTTTTTTCTATTTTAAGTCCTACTCTAGTATTCTTTCTCACATCCTCTCATGGTTCCATTTCAAGATGTTACCAACAATAAGTAGAATTGCTCTCTTAGTTACAAGAGCATGTGACAAAATGTGTGCTGTAGCAACTCATGGTGGAGAAAGCAAGGATAGGGTGCAAGCTACATGGTGCATGAGGGCTAACTTCTAGGGATTCTTAGCTACCTTCTCCTTGCAGGTTGTTGGACGAACATCATTCAAACTTTCCAAACATGTGGGAGCATCTCGAATGGATTCAAGGACATTGAGCATTGATCAACAAAAGCATCTAAGGAATCGAAGGTGGATGGAAGAATCTTTTGCGCTATTCACCATTTTTTGAGGCGAATGCAATAGAAGTGGTCATTCTTTAGCACTTACCAATAAATCCCTCGATATTATATGTAGCTTGTAGCATTTATGCTCCTTTAGAGGACACCTATTGTATTGTAGTGTGCCATTTTATAGAGTATGTTTTGTTGGGCCCAAATGGAGGTTCTTTGCATTTGCCCTTTATAATGCAATTGGTTTTCTTTCATTCCAAAGAGAAAAAATGTTTCCTTCTACTTTATTTAAGAAGATTTCTTTTTCATTGGTTCCAAATCAATAGAAATGTGGATTTGCACACTACTACACCTTCGTTCTTTTTTTATGCTTACCTCCTTATGTTTAGGAAATGTAGGCATGAAAACCATCGTTGGTATAGCCCACAGTTAGGTTTAATCTTGGTATAAGTGTCGATATATACTGACACTAATAGAGTGTCTATAATGATGGCTATTTGGATGTTTTCCCCTTGGAAGTTTTTCCCGTGGTGCATGGTGTAATGATCCAAGGCTTTTTGACATGGGTGGGCATGCTTATTTTCTTGTTTTCCACCAAGTCTCATACACAAGTATCAAAAAATATGCATCTGCTTACTCCGGTTATGCGTGCCTTTGTATGATGGATATTATAATTTTCACATGCCTTAATGTTATTCACTTTAAGTCTTGTGTAGATTTTCATACCCATCAGACACAGTTTGCATGGGGCGGCATCCTTATTTTATAGTTTTTCTCTGAGTATCAAAAAATATGCATTTGCTTGCTCCCATCATATGTGTGTTTGTACAATGGGTAAGATACTCTTCATACACCTTAATATTATTCACTTTAGGTCCCGTGAAAATTTTCATACCCATTGGACACTATTTGCATGGGTGGGCATGCTTATTTTCTTGTTTTCCACCATGTCTCATACCCAAGTATCAAAAAATATGCATCTGCTCGCTCCCATCAAATGTGCCTTTCTATGATGGGTACTCGATGGGTACGATACTTTGTACATACCTTAATATTATTCAGTTTAAGGACTTTTCAAAGTTTCATACCCATCAGACACCATTTGCATGGGTGGGAATCCTCATTTTTTTGTTTTCCACCGAGTCTCATACCCGAGTGTCAAAAAAGACACATTTGCTTGCTCCCACCGTATGTGGCTTTGTATGATGGGTATGATACATTACACATGCCTTAACCTTATTCACTTTTAGTCCCATGCAAATTTTCATTCCCATCAGACACATTTACATAGGTGGGCATGCTTATTTTCTTATTTTCCATGGAGTCTCATACTCGAGTATCAAAAAATATGAATTTGCTTGCTCCCATCATATGGATTTTGTACAATGGGTAGGATACTTTGCACATGGCTTAATAGTATTCATTGTAAGGCCTGTACAAATTTTCATACCCATCGGACACCGTTTTCATGGGATGGCATGCTTATTTTCTTGTTTTCCACCAAGTCTCATACTTGAGTATCAAAAAAGATTCATTTGCTTGCTCCGATCATATGTGCCTTTGGAAGATGGTTATGATACGTAAAAAATGTCTTAATCTTATTTAATTGAAGTCCCGTGAAAAATTTTATACCCATCGGACATCCTCCGGACATCGTTAACATAGGTGGGCATGCTTATATTCTTGTTTTCCACTGAGTCTCATACATGAGTATCAAAAAATACACATCTACTTACTCCCATCATACGTGCCTTTATACAATGGGTATGATATTTTGTACACACCTTCTTATTTACTTTAAGACATTTTCAAAGCTACTTGTCAATCTGATATCATTCGCATGGTTGAACATGCATATTTTCTTGTGTCCCATACCATTTGCATCATAGGGCATGCATATTTTCTTATTTATTAGCATGTGAATACATGGCACACCTCCTAAACCACAACTCAAAACCAATTCAAGACCTAAAAAATTAAAAAATCTGCCCAAGCATCTATGAATTTGAGCTGCATGTTTTGAATGCCATGAAGGAGGACATGTGAAATATGAGTCCATGCTTGTTTGGGAAGAAAAAGTTGATAAACCTGTATCTTTGTTAGATGCTAAGCAGAGGGACAAGGTGAGAGAGGATCAGGAAGTAGAAGTTTATGCCGGGAAGTAGGAACATGAGGATGTCATGAGTATTGAAACTGATGGGGTCCATGAAGGAGGGAAGAAGAAAGAAAAGGAAGGCTTTCAAACGGAGGAGGCAAAATTTCCATTGGGCTAGGGGGTATAAGATTATGACCTAATTAAAAATTTGTGTGATGTGAGGGCAAATATAATTATGCCTCAGTTAGCCCAGATTTGAGACATCAATTTATGAGAGCAGTCAGCTCATGCAAGTCTAGAAAGAAGAAAGGGGAAACATATGCTAAGGATGTGAGCATAGATCTAAATGATCAAATTCTAGTGGTGATAGCATCAATAAATGAGATGCCTTTAGAAATATGTATGTTGAGGGAGGGGTTGCCATTAATGTCATTAGTGAGCAGACCATGCAGGAGGTGGGACTAACTTGAGATCGAATGGAAACTGATGGGTGTCCGATGAGACTAGAGTCAAAAGAGACAATGGTGGGGACGTGACTCATGAAGCAAGCACGTGTGGAGGGAAAAAGTATAATGTTGTGGTGTGCACATGCATGTGAGACAATGGAGAAAGTGGGAAGAGGAAATAGGAAAGTGTAACTTTATTGTAGTATTCATAGAAAAGATGTAGGTGTTATTTTTTAATGTGCAAGCCAAAAGATGGCTTTTTTTCTTGAGGGGTAGATGGGAAGCCATGAAAGTGTCGGTGTGGTATGAACAGTGTCTTGTGAGCCTCATACTAGAGCATGTACGTGCCATAGGTAAGAGCACATGCTAAACATCTAGCGTGTAGTTGATCACGAAGCTTGCACAATTGATCATGAAGCTGCCTATTGGCCTTGCGTCGAGTAGCACAGCATGTGCACGGGCAATACTCTCCAAGTATATTGAAAGGAAAGGCTGCTTGCTCAAAAGGACTGCGTCAACATGAGGCCCGTTGACTTGAATCATGACCTCACCTCCCTTACAAATCAATATGCGGCCATGAAGTAAAGGGACTTGTGTGATGACCTCAACGGCGTCACACATGTAACAAAATGGCCTGCTAGGGTCTTGGTTCACACGTGGGCTATCATGAGCCATGCATTGGGGCTGAACAAGTTGGCCATTGAGGTTAGTGAAGAATAGGACTCTGGAAACCTGCAGTGTTTGCTACACATTAGTAAAGGTAGAAGCAAACTAAAAGCCACAAGAGCTTCAACAAAACCAAAGGCAAGAGAAACAAGCCTTCCATCCATATCCTAGCTCAGAGACATGTGATGAAGATGTCTGTTAACTCATCCCACTTAGAACCTTCTAGCACATCCACAAGTATGGTGAAGTCAAACACCTCTAGCGTATTGCGAGCCTTCATGAACGAAACATTCTTCAACACATACATCACAATTGTTAGATATCAATGCTCCACTCTCGTGTAACTATGCGGGAACCAGCTAACTCTACTTGTAAGCCCCCCATATGAGGAGAAGGCATTTGAGTAGCTTGGTTATCCGGTAGGTCCTGGTTTGGACACTAGATGGGGGCCATGTGTGGCTTGATGGCTAGACGGCTTCAGATAGAGTTGGCACACCGCCAACTAGGCTACATGCAAGTGCGGGAAGGCATCCCTTGACTAACTGCACTGAGGGTAGACGGAGCATTTCCCGGGGCAGCCCACTCTCGGGTTGCGGGGCCCGTTTGGAGCATCATATGAACCTAGATGGCTCTGTTTTGTGCACCGGTTCTATCGTATGGACGGTGGCCTATTTCAGGACCGACCCCCAGTCCACTGTTTTGGGCAGACTGGGTCGGTCACCCAATCGCACCTAACCGACTATGACTGGTGGCTATATAAGAGCAAGCCCGTGAAGCCCATTTCATCACTGGCTATAGCAACCCTGATCTCCTTAGCATCCAGCCTCTGTCTTCTATTGTTTCCGGCATGCCATCGAAGCTTCTCTCACAGGAGCGCACGGTTGGGAGGTAGTGCCATCTACTGTATCAGTTCTACAGTAATCAAATTTTTGATTCTCCATACTATCTTGTTTTCTCTCTTGTGTACGAGTTCCTATTATCTATTGAGCACAGATGTTGTATTATTTTCTTACATGGTATCAGAGCCTGGACTCTAGCAAGAAGATTTGGTAGTGTGTTTCTGTTTGCGAGCAGATTGTGAGAGATGGCCCAGCCCGCAAGACTGCAAATCCCACCGTTCGGCGAAAGCGAAAAGTTGGACGGCTCTAACTATCCACTCTGGAAGTTCAAGATGAAGACCATCCTAAGCACATATGAGCTTTGGGACACTGCTACTGGGGCGGATGTGAGGTCGGTTGCGAGACCGGATCCAGCCAATGCAGGACAACAGATAGTACTAACTATGGATGAGATTCTCGCGTGGACAAGAAGAAATGCAGATGCACTGTGTTCTATTGTCTGCAGTGTTAGTGATTCCATCATGGCATTAATTCAACAGGTCACCATAGCGGAGGAGGCATGGATGGTCTTGAAAAATCAGTACGAGACCACGAATCAGATGCGGATTTAGAATCTGCAGACTCAACTCGCAAATGAGAAGTCTGAGTTTGAAGCGGCAGAGAAGTTCATCACCAAGGTGAAGAATCTGCATGATGAGATGACTGCGATTGGCATCACCATCACCAGTGAGAATCTAGCACGAAGGTGCATACGGATTCTCCCACCAAAGTATGACGGTCTTGTTACAGTGCTGAATACGTAGAACAAAAATCCACCCCTCAACTTTGAGGATTTCAGCGCGATGCTTTTGGAGGAGGAGATGCATCAAAAGATGAGGAATGGAGAAGATTCGGCTTTCTGGACTAGATCAAAGAAAGATAAGGGTAAGGACTCTGGTAACGCATCTTCTTCTGATGATAAAAAGAGAAAGAAGAAGATCAAGTGCTTCTATTGCAACAAGGCAGGGCACAAGCAGAATGAGTGTCGAAAGAAGATTGCAGATGAGAAGAACAGAGTAAAGAAAGAGTCCAGCAATAGCACACAGGCAGCACTAATAGAGCTGTTCGTAGCAATTGAGGAGATTTGCACGGAGGCAGTTCATGTACCTGCAGATGAACCTTGGATCATTGACTATGGTGCATCGTGCCACATGACCAGTCGGAAGGATTGGTATACCTCTCTATAGTCGGTAGGGAATGACATCCTAGTAGCAGTCGGCAATGATGCAAAATGTCCAACAAAAGGAAAAGGTACGATTACTCTGAAGTCAGATGGAGTTGTAAAACAGTTGTCCGATGTTCTTTATGTGCCAGATATTAAGAGGAACTTGTTGTCTGTTTCTGCGATTACGGATGGGGACTCAAAATTCAATTTGATAAGAATGGTGCACAGATCCTGGATCTTCAAGGAAAGGTCATTGGTAAAGGTACACGGCGCAATAACATTTATGAACTCTCAGCTTTTAGTGCTTGAGCAGATGTGAAGAACACTAAGCTGTGGCATGAGAGGTTTGGTCATCTAAACCTTAGTTCTTTGAAGGAGATACATGAAAGTGGAATGATTGTAGACCTACCAGAAATTTCAGATCTGCTCGATGTATGTGAATCTTGCATGATGGGCAAGTAGCATCGGCGTCCCTTTCCTAAAGAGGCCAGCAGGGCAAAGGCTCCTCTAGAGCTCGTTCACACGAACCTCTACGGAAAGATGGAGACAGAAGTTTTGGGTGGTTCCTACTACTTCATGACGCTGATCGATGACTACAGTAGAAGGATATGGATATACTTCCTGAAGACTAAAGACGAGGCTTTTAGTAGGTTCAAGGAATGGCATGTAATGGTCGAGAAAGAAACGGGGAGGAAGGTGAAGAAGTTGAGATCAAACAGAGGTGGAGAGTTCACATCGACTGAATTCGAAAGTTATTGCAAAAGTCACGGGATCAAGAGGCATAAACCCCCGCCACATACATCACAGCAAAATGGAGTAGCAGAACACAAGATGCACATCATCTGCGAAATGGGCTGGAGTATGATGAAAGGGAAAGATTTGCCAAAGACTTTCTGGGCTGAAGCATGTAACACTGCAGTTTACATCCTGAATCGTAGCTACATGAAGGCTGTGAATGGGATGACTCCACTGTAAGCCTTTTTTGGTAAGAAACCTTCAGCTGCACATTTCAGAGTTTTTGGATGTGACTGTTTTGTGCATGTCCCTGATGCTACTAGGACCAAATGGGAACTGAAGAGTCGGAAGTGTATTTTCTTGGGCTACAATGAAGAGGCGAAGGGTTACCATCTCTATAACCCTGTTACCAAGAAGGTAATTGTAAGTCGCGATGTGGTCTTCTCAGAACAGCTGCATCAATTGGAGGAGAATGCTTCCTTCCCAAACAACTAGGACGAGGATATCCATCTAGTACCGCCACCAATAGCAGACCGAACTCCCCCAATGGTGCTTGGGAGGATTCAAGACAAAGAAGATGAAGAAGAGCCTACAGAACCACAACAACAATGGCCATTCCTGAAGTGGGTAAAGCAGCTTTTGGATGGCAAAGAACCTCCAGCCATCGAGGAGGAACCATCCGAACACCGCCGGTCCAAGAGATTAGAGGAGCAAAGAAGAGCACAAGAACACTTGGTCAACTATGCTTTGATGACAGAGGTGATTCGTGCTGATGAACCCAAGTGTCTTGAAGAGGCACAGGGAGATGATAGGTGGGTGGAGGCTATGCAATTAGAGTATGGCTCCATAATGAAGAAAAACACTTGGGACCTTGTGGATCGACCACCAAAATGTAAGGTAATCAGAACCAAGTGGGTGTACAAGACCAAGTACAAGTCCGATGACACGTTGGATAAGTACAAGGCTCGGCTCGTGGCAAAAGGATTTGCATAGGTACATGGTTTTGATTATCAAGATACTTTTTCTCCCATAGCTTGACTAACCACAATTCGCAGTGTTTTGGCTTTAGCTGCCCAGGGAAGTTGGCCCGTGTTTCAGATGGATGTGAAATCCGCCTTTCTGAATGGAGATCTCAAGGAGGAGGTATACATGGAACAACCACCAGGTTTTGAGATCCCCGGTTCAGAAGGTAAAGTTTGCAAACTGATGAAGGTAGTTTACAGGCTAAAACAGCCCCCACGAGCGTGGTACTAGTGAATTGATGCCTACTTTCTGCAAAACAGGTTCATGAGGAGCCCATCTGATGCAAATTTGTATATCTTTAGAGAAGGAGGCAGGTGTATGATCGTGGTCCTTTATGTGGACGACCTTGTCATAACAGGGAACCATGAAGAGAAGATCTCGCAGATGAAGCATTTGCTAGGAAGAGAGTTTGAAATGACAGACCTTGGATTGATGCATTTCTGTTTGGGGATTGAAGTTTGGCAAGAGCCGAAACAGATCTTCATTTCACAGCTGAACTATGCTGGAGAGATACTGAAGGCATTTGGCATGGCTGAGTGCAAGATAGTTGGTACCCCTATGGAGGTTGACGCGAAGCTCTCAAACGAGGATTCATCACCACTGGTGGATGAAGCGAAGTACAGAAGGCTTGTGGGCAGCTTGATTTACCTATGCAACACATGGCCGGATATCAGTTTTGCGACTGGTGTACTAAGCAGGTTTTCCAATAAGCCCCGGGAGAACCATTGGAGGGCAGGGATGCGGGTGCTGAAATACATCAAAGGCACACTTGATTATGGCATCACCTATACCAAGGGCAACATCTTGACCGGATTTTGTGACGTGAATTGGGCGGGAGACGTGGACAGCATGAGATCAGTGATAGGGTATTGTTTCTCACTTGGATCTGGAGTTGTGTCATGGGCCAGCAAGAAGCAACCGCTTTCTTCTACCGAGGCCGAGTACAAATCTGCATGCTTTGCTTCTTGCAAGGCAGTGTGGTTGACGAGGATTTTGGGGGACATGGGTGTAGTGCAGAACAAGCCTACGCAGTTATCATATGACAATCAGAGTTGCATGGCGATTGCAAAGAACCCAGTGTTCCACGCTCACACAAAACACATTGAGATTCAATATCACTTTGTACACGAGCTCATCATGGATGGAGAGGTCGACTTGGTGTACTGTCTGACTACAGTGTCTGACTACAGAGAATGCTGTGGACATCATCACGAAGGCTCTTGGAAGAGACTTGCTGGAGAGGCATCTTCATCGACTTGGCATTGGGCCGAAAAAGTAAGTTCACTTGCGGGAGGGGGGGTGTTAGATATCAATGCTCCACTCTCGTGTAACTACGCAGGAACCAGCTAACTCTACTTGTAAGGCCCCCATATGAGGAGAAGGCATTTGAGTAGCTCGATTATCCGGTAGGTCCTGGTTTGGACACCAGATGGGGGCCATGTGTGGCCTGATGGCTGGACGGCTTCAGATAGAGTTGGTACACCGCCAATTAGGCTACATGTAAGTGTGGGAAGGCATCCCTTGACTGACTGCACTGAGGGTAGACGGAGCATTTCCCGAAGCAACCCACTCTCGGGTTGTGGGGCCCATTTGAAGCCTCAGATGATCATGGCTCTGTTGCTCTGTTTTGTGCACCGGTTCTATCGTATGGTCGGTGGCCTATTTCGAGACCGACCCCCAGTCGATCGTTTTGGGCAGAGTGGGTCGGTCACCCAATTGTGCCTAACTGACTACGACTGGTGGCTATATAAGAGCAAGCCCGTGAAGCCCATTTCATCACTGGCTATAGCAACCCTGATCTCCTTAGCATCCAGCCTCTGTCTTCTACTGTTTCTGGCACGCCATCGAAGCTTCTCTCATAGGAGTGCATGGTTGGGAGGCAGCGCCATCTATTGTATCAGTTCTACAGTAATCAAATTTTTGATTCTCCATACTATCTTGCTTTCTCTCTTGCGTATGAGATCCTGTTATCTGTTGAGCACAAACGTTGTATTATTTTCTTATAGCAATGCCATTATCATTGTACTCTTATGCTAGGCATGCCTGCATTGACTTGCACTTATTCATAAATGATAGTTGGGCGGGGGTAAAAAAAAGAAATTAAAATTAGTATGAGTAAGCACGATTGCTTGTGTTGTTGAAACCTCATTCAAGAGAAACTTACTATGGCTCGGTCGGCCCCCAACAATGATTATCTCGTCGTTTGTGGCGCCATCAGTGTACACCTTTATTGCAATGAAACAGATTGTGTTCATGAGATTAGATATTAACCCCTTTCCATAGTTAATTTGGGCAGATGCACGGGGCACATACTCAGTAATGGTGGTCTCTAGAGAGAAGTTGACATTCCCCTCAAATGGCTCCCTTGGTAGAATAGTTGTAGTTGCATTTACATGTAGAGAGAAATTGCACATTCCTCCTTCGCCAACCACTCTAGGAACAATGGATGGACCCTCTATAGGGTAAAACACATCAACATCCAACCCATCCTTGAACTATTATACAATGCATGTGGAATTACAAGGGTAATTATTTGGCAAATATCATGATCAATGAAGTCAGCCCTAATGTAGGTTGGATACATTACATGCTTAGCTTTGAAGGTGCCATTCTTAGATAAGGTCTTCCCTTTGATAGAATAGCTAGGGGGTTTGCTTCGATAGAATAGGCAGGGGGTTTGCGCCAACTACAAAGTTTGGTCTACTAGGTACAATGGCTGCAGGATTGTTACAATGGACATCTGCAGGGTCATGGTGGTTAGAGCTAGCCGTTGCTTGTTGGCAGATGCACCATTGTTGCTGCGCTCAATCTTTATTGTTGATTGCTTGCTCGCTACGCCCCACACCAAGCTAGTTAGAAATGTGATGCCTCAGTAGTTTGATGCTCATGTCTTACTTATGCAGTCTTAACACAAACATTGTTTTATCATAATCTTTATGGTTTTAAGAGTTACCCAAAGGTTTTCAAGCATGAAATTATTAAAAGAGTGTGTATTTACCAAGCAAAAGTATGATTGTCATGTGACACTACAAGTACACAATAAATCATCTACAAAAAAGTGCATTCCTTGCAGCTATTGAACTTGCCAAGGTAAGATGTACCACAATAATGAACACAAGAAAGTGTTTTGAGACAATGTTGGATTCTTGAACATAGATGAAGTTGTATGTTTATGGAACTCGGATTGTTAAGGCACTTTGGTGCAAACTCTACTACTCCAAAAAAAGGTCCACATTCACATCGAGACAATAGCCATCGTACTTGCAACAATATGTAGATAATCTACAAAAAAAGAGGAAGGAGGCACAGGAGAGAATAAGAAGTAGAAGACAAAATCCCTCTAAAGAGGAGGAGAGTCGGCATGCAAGCCTCTTCTACTACTGGTTCATCCTTTTTCTATACCTAGAGGTGTTTTTTTCTCAATTTCTCGTCTCCACATCATGTATTCTATGTTCAGGGTGATGGAAAGCTCCCAAACTAGAGTATCCAAAGCAAAGGAGGTTGTGCTTTATGAAGGAGCTTTTCACACTGAATATGGGTTTAGTTTAATGGGAATGGATCCAAAAATCTTAAAGGAGGCTGATCTATACGAGAGGGAGTGGTTGGGTGTGTTTAAAACTCCGAGAGATCTGTTTGTGTATAGAATTAAGTGCAGCAGTGTTCGTCTTGAAGCATATAGGGATTTTCTACTTTTCCACAATAATGTGTACCAAAAACAATGCCCTACTAATATGGAGGTCACAGTGGCCTTTGTGAGGGCATACACAAAATATTTTAGCGCGATTGCAATCGAGCAGGACAATTAATTCAATTTTCCATGGGCAATTTTTGTAGAGTAGCACGTCGAGGAATTAAAGAAAAGTGCCTATTTTGAGAGCCACACCATTAAGTGGAAGAGAAATCATGAAGGAAGTTCTGCAATCCATGATGATGAGGAATATTACTTTCAGGATGACATCCCTGGAATAGATGAGAAGGAGCATTCTGAAGAAATCCCCATATCAAGGAGATAGTTTACAGGGCATGGCAAGAAAAACAGGGGTCATATGCTTGTTCGCCACCCACATGTAGAGGAAAAAATTATTTCTCTGATTGATCACTTGAATGCTGAACTTAAAATTGTTGCATAGGAATTGGAGAGGGCAAACCCTTCATTAACAGATGCAATGGTTAGGAAGAGGAGTTGGGAAAGTGTAAGTGTAGTTGTACAGTAGAAAAGGAGGAAGCGGAGATTGAATTGCGATCCTTGCAGCCAGACTCTATAGATACAAAGAGGATGTTTGAGCTGTAATTGACAATTGAACATCTCTCTAAGACCCTAGTGCTTGGACATCGGACATGCTAAGAATGACTTGTTTGATTCCCAAGCATGTGCATCTAACTTTAACTATCACTAGTCCCATCTTGAGTTGCATTTGTATATATTCATTCAATAATTCTAAGACTTGGTCCATGTTGTATCATGTTTGCAAGCTATAGTTGACTTGCACTTAGATCATTTGTTAGAGTTGGGAGGCCATCATGCTTTGGCTTTGCGGATGCTACATGACTTGAAGAGCAAGGGGCATGCATAGTTTGTATGTGCCCTTCCTCTGTTGGGATAAGTATGGTCAAGGGCTTGCTCTAAGGTGCATGTGTGCATCTAGGGGAGTCACATGTGTGTGTGTGTGTGTGTGTGTGTGTTGTAGAAGCACATCTAGTGCTATGAGGTGTCTATAGTGTGACATAAGTGATGATGTATGCACAAAGGCCCCCACATGGGAGGTTCCTTTGATTTAGGCCAGTCCCACTAATGTAGGGGTTGATTGCCACTAATATAGGTGAGGTGCCTACACTGTCCTCTCTTTCTATATAATGGAGGACATTCCTTCATTCTAATACATGGATTTTGTCTCACTTGAGCTCTCTCTCTTTGTGCCATGATGCATCTCTTTTACTCCACATTCTTCTACATTTGGTATCAGAGCTGGTAGGCTTTGGAGAACTCATTTTGGTAGTGCCACCTCATCATCTTCTCCATCACCTCCTTTTGAGCTTTCTTCTTCCTTCCTCTTCAGAAATGGCTTAGCTCTATTCTCCTCATCCCTTGAGTCTTTTGCCAAGCCCTCCTAGCTGAAGAATCTACCCTATGAGGTGCACCTTTGGCTTAGAGCATTTCCCAAGAGATGGAGTATATCACTCATGCTGATCCAAGAAATGTCTGACAAAAAAACATGCAATTCCACCTCTCTGTTCATCTATTGCCAGAGCCCTTCTAGCACAAGTTGGTCCATGTCTAGAACTTGCTTGCTGGTGGATTTTGAAGGCTAATGCATGCTGGAGCAAGGATATAAATCAAGGAAAATATAGTCAAAGAAGGCGCAGCTCTCCCAGACAAGAAGGCGCAGTATTTTGCCTATGCTCTGTGTTGAAGCTACCTTGGTATTCAAGCTTTAGATTTGGATAGAAAGCTCTCTCAAACTCTTCTCTAGTTGTGTGAATTATGCCCTCCAAGTTGAGCTAGTCTTTTGCAAAGCATTTGTGACAGTTTTGGAAATTTGATGCTAGAATGATGTTTGAGGATTGAAGTAATGCTAAAATACAGATCAGAGAATGCAATTTTAGTTTGAAATTTGGTTTCTGATCTCTTGTCAAAATGCCAAGCTCTGAAGGTTCTTCCAATGATAAGCACTTGAAGAAGACTATAAGAAGGACAAAGTTCAAAGTGAAGAAGACCCCAACCAAGAAACTTTGGGAGAAGCCAACTGGGTATGAATATGCTCAACAATTAGGCTTTTTTGAATTTATCTCTAGCAATCTACATTTGTATGGTGAGGGATATTTCTTTATTCAACAAGATTAGTCATTTTGTAGGAGAGTAGACACTACCTGAAAAAGGTAAGACCCTCTCATGGCTACTTATAAAATTGACGAGTTCAATGGCCAAGGCTTCCATACTTGGAAGATGAAGATTAAGTTGGTGCTTATGAAAGAAAATATATGGGACTTAGTCAAGGAAGGAACTCAATCCTCTCAAGAAGGTGAATCAACTACAACCAAAGGTAAAGGAAAGGCCACTAACTCTACTTCTACACCTGCAGATGCAAAAAGGATAGAGAAAGCCTATGCAATAATTGCATTAGGTTTGGGAGATGATTATGTACACCACATTTTAGATTTGGAATTCCCTTTTGAAGCATGGCATAAGTTAGACATATTATTTGGTGCTAGCTTTCATACTTCCTAAGTAAATCTGAAAATTAAGTTCTTTGAATTTAAAATGGAGGGAGAAAATGTTGCTGCTCATGTCAACACTATGAGGAGTCTTATGACACAACTAGCCTCAATTAATTCTCCTGTCACACCACATTTTAGATTTGGAATTCCCTTTTGAAGCATGGCATAAGTTAGACATATTATTTGGTGCTAGCTTTCATACTTCCTAAGTAAATCTGAAAATTAAGTTCTTTGAATTTAAAATGGAGGGAGAAAATGTTGCTGCTCATGTCAACACTATGAGGAGTCTTATGACACAACTAGCCTCAATTAATTCTCCTGTCACTGAGCTCAGATGACGCTATCGAAGTGCTTTTAAAGAGCATGCCTCAAGACTTTGACTATGTGGTTACTACTATGAAGAATCTTCCTCAACCCACATTAGAAGGCATTATTAGTGCCTTACAAGAAGAGGAAAGAAAGAACAATTCAAGAATGGGCAAAATTCACACAGAAGCACTTGCAGTGAAGTTTTCAAAGAGCAAGTACAAGGCTTGCAAAAACTGTGGGAAAAACAATCATCTTGAGAAGGATTGTTATAAAATCAACCCTTTCTCTTATTGTGGCAAGAATAATCACTCTAAAAAGTTTTGCAATGAGAAAAAGAGGACTATGAAAAATTTGGTTGAAGAGAGAACTCCATCAACAAATGAAGCATCCAACTTTGTGGCAGAAGATAAGGACTTTGCCTTTTGAGCAACTTGTCTTTGAATTTTTGTTTATCTTCACTTGGTCAAATTTTAAAGTTCTCTTCTTAGAGTAGTACTCCAAAAAGAATGTCATGTGTTTTGTCTTTAGTAAATCACCTCTAGTCACCATATGATGTAGGCCATGTGATATGTGTTTGGTCTGTAAACCTTGACCCTTGGGCACCTTTTCTAGCATGAGATCCTAGCCATAGATTTATCCTTGACCAGCATGAGATGGCATGTGTGAACACCATGAGATGGCATGAGAAACTATGTGACTAGATGAATCCTTGACATTGCAAGAGGCAAACCCTTGAGGGGGGGGTATGTTGGGATAAGTATGGTCAAGGGCTTGCTCTAAGGTGCATGTGTGCATCTAGGGGAGTCACATGTGTGTGTGTGTGTTGTAGAAGTACATCTAGTGCTATGAGGTGTCTATAGTGTGACCTAAGTAATGATGTATGCACAAAGGCCCCCACATAGGAGGATCCTTTGATTTAGGCCAGTCCCACTGATGTAGGGGCTGATTGCCACTGATATAGGGGAGGTGCCTACACCATCCTCTCTTTCTATATAATGGAGGACATTCCTTAATTCTAATACATGGATTTTGCCTCACTTGAGCTCTCTCTCTTTGTGCCATGATGCATCTCTTCTACTCCACACTCTTCTACATCCTCATCCCCGACATGCAGTAAAATGCTAAGTCAATGTTGCAAGGTGGTGCATAGGTTGTGGGATGTCCCTTGAGCATGACAACCACATGATATTGGTAATTTTGTAACCTAGGTTAGGTTAGTCTAACTTAGTTAGGTTAGTTTAATCTTGGTTAGTTACTAATAGCTAGGTTAGTCCACCTAACCTTTAGTTTAATTAACTGTAGTAGGTAAGAGTAGTTAGATTAACCTCCCAATTACAGTAACTGGGAGGATATAGGTTAGTTTATCTAACTAGAATTATCTTGGTCCAAACCCCTCAGTTGGACTTAAAGTCCATTCACACCACCCTTAAGACAACCCCCTCCCAAAAAGCTAATTTTACCCCTTCTTTAACCCCTCGTAACTCATTCGTTTGGGACCCAAATTGGACCCCGTTTGAACCCAGATTTCATACACAAAAACATCATGCTATGGGGTATTTTTTCAGCCCATTTCACACCATTTTGGCATTTCTAGCACTTGCTCATTCGTGCCCCTGTATGGGCCTCCTTTTGCACAAATTCGCTCGTATCTTCACGCTGTGACCTCTGATTAACGATCCGTCTGCACCGACACAGTTCCCTACACACGTAGGACAATTTTAGGCATATTATTAACATGACGGTCCCTACACAAACTAACACCACTCTAACCCTCCCAACAAAACTATATCAACACCCACATATGCGGGCAGAGACACCCTTTGCAAATCTTGCCCAATCTACATGCAGCTACGTTTCGACCAATGCCTCTGACTCTAACGCTTGCCAAATCCACATACAACTCTGCTACAATCACCACCCCCAATAATCCTCTACCCTAAATCCCCCCCTAAAATTCAATCACTCTAACTCCTCCACGCCACAACATGGCTGGACGCTGTCGCGACAATGATGGGGATATCGACCTTGATGTAGAGGCTGACAATTTCTTTAATCAAAGAAATAATAACACTCAAGGCAGGCACCCCTTGGGAAAACTGGAACTTTCCAAATATAATGGTAGGGGAAATCCAGCCCAATTCCTCTAGCATTTTGATGCAGCATGCCAAGCAGGTGGAGATCAATCCCATGAAACCAAGGTGGCTTGATTTCCCATGGCCTTAACTGATGAAGCATCTGAATGGTACCTAGACCTTTTAGTGGAAAAGTGCGCCACATGGGACCTACTTCAAATAGAATTTAAACGATGCTTTCAAACGGAGAGGCTACAAGATGATCCCGCTCTCCAACTAAGCAAGATTGAACAAGGCCAGAGAGAGGATGTACGCACGTACCTGGGTAAGATGAAAAGATTAATCACCAAATGTGACCCACGCCCCGATGCAAAGTACCTCATGGCATGGTTCATTGCAAGACTAAGAAGAAAATTCGAAAGGATATGAAAAAGATTAGTAGCTATGAAATGTTCAGTGCTACTCATGCAGTAGCCATTGACATCGAGGATGGCATGACCGACTCAGACACTAGTAGTGATGATGGCAGATCTAGTGCACGAGATAAGCACTTGAAAAAAGGCAAATCCAAGTCCACTACCGAAACATCAAATGAAGATCGCCTAGAGGCCATGACCATGAAGCTGAAAGAAGACATGATGGAGGCCATGAAACAAAAATTTCACTTGTCTCAGTCACCAACTCAGACATATCCACGACAAGAAAATGTCTGGTGTCCACACTGCATGGCTAATCATACAACAAATGAGTGCCTCTGTCCTAAGAGCCAGGATCACTACACCAGCAAATCCATCGCCAAGGTTGTGGTGCCATATCTGCGTCGGTGACCATGATGAAAACAGTTGCATCTTCAACATGCACAACAACCCGCCTCGACCTCAACAATACCAAGCGGCACCCATGCCAGTGTATAGGCAAACGGCACTTGCACAAGCGCCACCAGCTCCGAGGCTAAATCCTATTCTCGTTCGGACACAAGTCCCACAACTACTCAGGAATCCGAATCCATGACCATATCCAAGAGCTTCAAATCCACCTCCTCAGGTAGTTCCATTACATCAATTACAAGCCGAGGAAGTAGACTCGTCATTTGAGTATGAAACAGAGTACCCAGTGTACTATGTAGAAGGTGCAAAGGGTCTAATATGAGTTTATGCAAATCAAGTATGTCCCAGCACATATCGAGCACCAATCAAGTGCTACAGTTGTGGAGAAAATCACCAAATTGCAGAGTGCCCTCATCATGGTAGCCCCGCTACATTCGAACCACTCTGTAGAGATTGTGGCATAGGACATGCTTGTATGGATTGTCCCATGAAAAATAAAGTCCCACAACAAATAGAGGTTAAGCTTGATGTCCCAATCGGCATCATTGGGGTAGACCATCAAAGTCTGGGTCCGGCAAGTGTAATATCACAACCTATAAATGTAATTACACGCCAACAGAAAGAGGCCACCAAGGACTCTAACATTCCAATCCAACCAAAGTGACTTCTTAAAAAGAAAGCACAAGTGCCTCCACCTCCGCCAAGCAATGAGCAGTCGAGCTCATCCCCGTCAACTCCCGAGCCTCAAATAAAAGAAACTCCATACCCAAATGCAGAGGTGAAGAAGGCTCGTTTTCAGGCACTTCAACAATGGGTACAAAAGGAACAAGCTCAATTTGAGGCTGAGAGACAAGCTCAAGACCCAATCCATGACTTGGCCCCACAAAGTATTGATATTGTACTCAAGCCTTTGTTCTAACAACAAACTCCACAACATAATGTACCGCCACGTCAACTTGAAGGAGCTGCACTCTCTAGCATCTTGAGTTGCCCTGTGTCAATTCCCATCGTAATTCTCGTACGAAATTGTCCCAGTATCTGGGAGAGTTTCAAAGGATGGATTGAACTCACAAATCCCCCTCCACCTAGAATGACATCGAAGATATCCTTGTGCGGATGGGTGAGAGAGATGACATACACAACATTACTGTGCCTTTGATCTACAAGGCATATAATGAAGCCCAAGCCATAGTAGATGGTGGAGCAGGTGTAAATGTCCTATCAAAGGAGCTCTAGAAAGAATGGGGTCTCCCACCAATGCAAAAGGCTAATTTCAACATACGCCTTGCCGATGATTCACGGGCTAAACCCTTGGGAATAGTGAATGGTGTGTTCACAAAGGTCGCAGGAGTCCGCTTTTCCCTTCAATTAAAAATCTTGGATCTTTCCAAAAAACCCTATCAAATCTTACTAGGACGTCCTTGGTTACAAGAAGCATCAGTCCTCCATGACTGGGGAACTGATAGACTGACAATCCAGAATCGCGACACCGCAGTCAGGGTGAATGTGGGAATAGGAGCTATAAAACCAATTGTGCCTAGAGCATTGGATGACACATCTTCCATGACAATATCAAGAAAATCATCTCCCTTGCAATAGCATGCCATAGCGGGTGACTCACAAAGCAATGTCAATAACTGGATACAAACATTGGTAAACCATCAACAACTGCCTTTCATTAGACCCCATCTTCTCACAGATAGATGCTAAGGCGTTACAGGTAGATCCTCTACTCACACATGAAGAACCAATCGATCTAGAGATGCCATTATTTATGGCTCGAGTGGGATAATGAACCTAAAGAAGGTACCCATACCAATGATGACTCAAATTTTCCTTGGGACCTTGAAACTGAGGCTGAGAATGCTGAAATTGAAGATCAAATCTTTGATAATGACTTAGCTCATGCCCTAATGGCAGTCAAGCTCCCAAAAGTTGAACCTCCAAAGTTGAATAACAATAGAAGATCCTACAAGAAAGCTGAAGGAGGAAATCACAGAAAAGTCAAGGCTGAACACTTCAATGAATTCGAACGAGTCCAAACAAGGATCATCAAATTGTACCTTGCAAAGCCAGCTCCCTCAAAATCAGAACCACCGCCTCTTGAATGGTCCCCTGAGGGACTGGAAGGAGTATGCACAGCAAATGAACCCTTACTTGGAAACACCTTACTAGTGAAAAAGTTACCCCACAGTTCCCAATGTAAGAAGTTTCGAAAATATAAGCCACATGTGCGGATGAAGCTCGATCAAGAGACTTTAGAAAAAGAAAGCAAAGAAGAGCCTAACAAATTCGTAAATGCAACTATGCCACCCAGTGCACATGGCACAAGTCAGGCTAGTTCAACACCATCAGAGGCCGATCTTTGAGAAGTGCCGAAATACTTCAAGAATTACACAAGTGGCAGTGTGCCAATAGCAATGCCAAGACCACTAAGAGAATATGAAGTTCAAGAAACTGATAGCATTGGAGAAACTCCAATCTATGAGGGACCGGCAAAAACATGCACAATAAACCTCGCCCTTGAAGGGGAGGAAGAAAAATTGGTTTTCATTGGAAAACAGCTTCGACAAGAAGAGGGAACCAAACTCAAAGCACTCCTAATGGAATATTGTGATTGCCTCACATGGTCATACAAAGAGATGAAAGGAATTTCACCAGAAGTGGCAGTAGACACGATACCTATAAGGGAAGGTGCTCACCCTAAGGTATGTGGACCTTATCGCACAAATCCTAAGTATGGCACCATGGTTTATGATGAGCTGGAAAAACTCCTAGATGCTGGATTCATCTATGAGATAGAGCACACTGATTGGGTTTCACCCATCATCATTGTGCCTAAACACAACAAGAAGCTCAGAATATGCGTAAACTTAAAAAATGTGAATGCCACCATAATTAGGGATCACTATCCCCTTCCCTAATGTTGGAAAAAGTGGTAGGCTTTGAAATATATGAGAGTGCTCTCAACGGAAGCAAGAACGTAAGAGGGAGAGAGAGAAACAGAGAACCACGCAAGTTTTGGTGGGTGCAGAACACCCTAATCTTCTTTTTCATTCATTTATATATGTGTTTGAGTATTGTACATAACCGGGGTAAAGGCACAGTGACCTTTAACCCCCACAACCTCCCACTTAAATGACAATGTGCCTTTAAGGGAGAACAACCAATGAGCATACTATCCAATGCCCATCAATACACGACAATACTCAAACCGTTGACTAGGTGGACTCTTTGTCAGCATATCTATAGGGTTATCATCTGTATGAACCTTGACAAGCTCTATGCGCTTGTCCTCAAGTACCTCCTTGATGAAATGGTACCTGACCTCAATGTGTTTGGTCTTTGCATGAAAGACCGGATTCCGTGCTAGCTGAATAGCACTCATGGAATCACTATGCAATGTCGGTACACCTGTATGAATCCCCAAGTCTCCCACTAGCCAATCAATCCATATAGCCTCCTTGCAACCCTCTGTGGCTGCAACATACTCAGCCTTTGTGGTAGACAAAGCAATGCACTTCTGTGCACGAGACATCCACGACATGCATGTCTCCTCTACCAAAGCAGATGCACATCTCCTTGGTACCCTTCATGTACCTCATGATGCACTTAACTACCTCCCAATGCCTATTTCTTGGATTAGCCATATACCGGCTAACAACTCCCACTGCAAATGCAATGTGTGGTCTAGTAGCTATCATAGCATACATAAGACTCCCAACTGCTGATGCATAAGGAACCTTGGCCATCATGGCCCTTTCCTCATTTGATTTGGGACTATCTGTATGACTCAGTTTCACATATGGAGGCAATGGAGTACTCACTGCCTTCCCCCCCTCCATATTGAAATGCTGCAATACTTTTGTAACATACTCTTTTTGTGAAAGCCAAAGGAGTTTCCTACTCCGATCACGCGTGATGCGCATACCAAGAATATGACCTGCAAATCCTTCATATCAAAGGCCTCATGCAACTTGGCCTTTAATGCATCTAGCTCATACATATTCTTGTTAGCCAATAGCATATCATCCACATATAGTGCCAAGATTATCAGGCTATTATCCTTAGCCCTTTTAGTGTAGAGGCAGTGATTAATTTCACTCTTTCTAAATCCCTGGGACCGAATGAAAGCATCAAACTTCTGATACCATTCTCTAGGCACTTGCTTAAGACCATAGAGACTCTACTTTAGCTTGCAAACTAAATGCTCTTTGCCCTTTTCTTCAAAGCCTTTCGGCTGCACCATGTAAATTTCCTCATGCAAATCCCCATGCAAGAAAGCTGTCTTGACATCCATCTGCATAAGCTCCATATCCTCTGATGCCACTAGTCCAAGCATGCATCTAAGTGTGGTCATCTTCACAACCGGAGAGAATATCTCATCAAAGTCCACACCCTTCTCTTGCTTGAACCCTTTAGCAACCAAAGAGGCCTTGTACCTAGGCACATCATCACCTGTGACCTTCATCTTGTAGACCCATTTACATGGCAATGCTTTCTTTCCATGTGGCAAAGAAACCAAGTCCCAAGTCTTATTCTTCATAAGTGAACTCATCTCTGATTGCATAGCATACTCCCACTTGTGTTAATCCTCGTGCATCATAGCCTCTCTATAGCAAGAAGGCTCCCCGCAATCAATAAACATCACATAGTCTACCCTTGGAACAAACCTATCAGGCAGTCTAGACACTCTAGATGATCTTCTCAAGGGCATTTTAGCTTGCTGTCCCACCTTCATATCAGCCACATTTGGCTCATCATTTCCACCAATAGATGATCCATCATCTACCCTTGATTGTATACCTGTGGGAGTACTTGGTGGTACCATTTCTTGCACATTTGGTGCATGGACAGCTTGCTGTCTATCAACATATACAGGTGGATTCACATCCTGGAAAGTGATTCTCCTCATTTCCACATCCCTCATGGGTGCCTTATGCATCTTCTTCTCATTGAAGACTACATCATGGCTGTGTATGATCTTCTTTGCTTCTGGATCCCAGAGACGATAGCCCATCTCTCCACTTTCACAATAACCCAGAAAGATGCATTTCCTAGACTTAGGATCTAGCTTCTTTCAAAGCTCTTTTGGCACATGTGCATATGCCTCACACCCAAATATATGCAAATGAGAGTAAGAAGGCTTCTTGCCACTCCATGCCTCTTCAAGAATACTGCCATCCAAACTCTTACTAGGTGATCTATTGATCACATGCACTGCAGTCTTCATTGCCTCAGCCCAAAAACCACCAGAAAGACTTGCATTGGAAAGCATGAATGGTACGGTTCATCTTTTTTGCAACTGGATTTTGCTCTGGAGTACGAGGGGATGTGAGCTCCCTCTTAATCCCACCTGTATCACAGAAATGCTGAAAGTCATGAGAGAGATACTCTCCACCATTGTCAGTCCGTAGGCATTTAAGCGTTCTACCTGACTGATTCTCAACCAAGGCCAGCCATTTCTGAAATACCTGGAACACATCACTCTTCCGAGCTATAGCATAAGCCCACACTTTCCTAGTTGCATCATCAATGAATGTCACAAAGTATTCAGCCCCGCCTAATGACCGTGTAGGCATGGGACCACATACGTCTGAATGCACCAAATCAAGCTTTTCAAACTCTTTCTTTCCCCTTCTTTTATGGGCTGATTTAGTCTGCTTCCCATAGAGACAGTCATCACAAAATTCAAAATCATAGAAACTCAAATGCGGTACATAACCCAAATGGCATAAGAGTTTCATTCCATTCTAGCTCATGTGCCCCAACCTACAATGCCACAAAGAAGTGCTTGGCTGCTCGGTTATTGCAACAACATGATCAAATACCCCTGATACATGTAAGGGATACAAAGTCCCACACTTGGTACCCCTGGCCAATAGCATAGAGCCCTTCTGAATTTTCCAACTCTGAAAGCCAAAAGTGGGGTGAAAACCAGCATGATCTAGCTAACCCATTGAAATAAGACTCTTGGTCAACTTAGGCACATGTCTCACATGTTTCAAAATAAATGCAGACCCATTTGCAAAAGAAAACTTTATGTCACCTACTCCCACTATGTCGCATGCATAGTCATTTCCAAGATGCACACAACCTGTCTTTCCATTGTCATAAGTGGAGAACCATTCCCTATGGGGAGTAACATGGAATGAAGCACCAGAATCCAAAATCCAATCCTAGGAATATGCATCATCTGAAGTGGTAAGCAACTCTGCAGATAAACTAGACATGAAGAGAATGTCATTGTCACTATCATGTGTGACTGCATTGATCTCCTCGATTTTCACTTTTCCTTTGTCCTCCCTTGGACTCTCTTCCTTTTGATTTGCACCCCAATTTGCATTCTTTTTCTTATCATTTTGCTCTCTTTTCAGCTTGTAGCAATCCTTTTTCATATGGCCCTTCTTGCCACAGTGGTAACACTCAATGTTCCATGCCTTGGATTTGTTACGAGACTTCCCTCTTTCTTGGGACTTCCCCCTGAACTGTGATCTACCCCTTTGCACATTTAAGGCTGCATCCTGCTTGTTACCGTCCATAGACTTCCGTCTAATCTCCTCACCCAACAAGCTACCCACAACATCATCAAATTTCAGTACTCCACCAGGTGCAGAGTTACTGACAGCTGTACGGAAGGTATCCCATGAGGATGGCAATGAACATAAGAGAAATATTGCCTTAGTCTCCGTATCAAAATTCATCTTCTGAGTCTGAAGCTGGCTGAAAATAATATTGAATTCATTCAAGTGAGAAGCAATGGAGACCCCTTCCTTCATCTGCAGCTCAAACAACCTCTTCATGAGGTAAACTTTATTAGAGGCAGTTTCCTTTTCATAAGTGGCATACAGTTTCTTCCACAAATCTTCCGTAGTCTGCTCATTTACTACTGTGAAATAAACTGACTCTGCAAGATGAAGTCTAATAGTAGATTTTGCTAATGCATCCAACTCATTCCACTCATCCTCAGACATATTTGCAGGCTTAGCTTCAATCCCTGCCAAGGGTTTAATCTGCTTCTTTTGAATAAGCACATCCCTTATCTGTTCTTTCCACAAAGAAAAGTTTGTCCCATCAAACTTTTTAATGCTGAAAAACTCCTTTTCAGACATAGAAGAGGATGCCATGATGCAAATAAAGCAAAATCCCAAATGCTAGTGCCTACAAGAGAGAATCACACCAAATACCAAGTGCACCCAAATGTGGATACCACAATAGAGTGAAATATCACCAAAACTCATGTCTCAAAGCATCTGACTCATGTGCATATACTATGCATCCATATGAGCAAATCTGGCCCAAAAGAAAATGCCAACTGCAATGGCAATCCAAAATGCCAATAAGTGCCAAATGACTCAAGCATAAACACCATCCATTGGCATATGCATTAATAATATCTCATCCAAGAGAGCATAGCACTATCAGTGCATCACCTGCAATGTGTCAAAGCTGTCCCTTAGCATAAAATAGCATCCGTGTGCAAAGCATCCATAAAAATAGCATCCCACAAGGTAATTTGGGCCTATCAACACATCCAATAAGGATTGCAATGCATCCAAATGGCTTATAAATCATCCACTGCAACCCAATGCACACCACGAATGAGTGCACACTGCTCAAACTGCAACCAGAGTGATCTGCATAAGGTGTGCTCAAGAAATCATAGTCCTACGGTAATGACCGCTATTGAAAATAGAACCTGAGATGCCTCAAAACATGGGCGCCATTGCATAATCGGACTCAGCAAGAAAATCTGCAAATATCTCTCTTCTGCCGGAACTCCAAAATCCCAGCCGATGAGTGAGAAATGGGAGTCAACACTTATCCACTACCATGTGGCATAAATCTAAGGTTTCAAAACCTTAGAATAAAAAATGCATAACAGAGAGACGAAATCGAATACACAGAGATCTATAACTCTGAAAATCCTCCACCGAATCGCATAAGAACTGACAGGTAGGGGTTTTTGGGTGTCCGAAATGCAATGGGACAGACAGTTTTGGAAACCGTGGTCTTAATCACTGGGTCCAACACACGGACTAAAAAACGTTTTTGGAAACATAGCTGTTTGTAAACTCCACCGGAGTGCAAATGATGAGCAACATAGAAGTTTTAGGACCTCCTGAGTCCACCAGAACTGACAGATCTACAAATGGTTGCTCCAAACTTGAGTTCCAACACCCGGGTAGAAAAACGCAGAAACTGACAAAGTGAGTCAAAAATCCAATGAAATGATCCCAGATTCAAGAATGAAGGTGTTTCCAAGCTCCTGAAGTGAAGTGGACACCAAAAGCAAGCAATAGTTGCCTCTACAAGTCAATACGGAGTCTCTGTCATCGAACGGAACAGGGAAAAGCTCAAACCTTTGAAAACACTTAACAGGCTCTCAAAACTACTTCGCAAAACCAAAGTGACTTTTCCAAAGGTTCCTCCAAGGTCTTTGCACACTCGGATGCAAGTAAAGTCACCCACAAAGCTTCCCACAGAGCTTCTCCTTCCTTCCACAAAGCTGCTGAGCTTCTAGGCATTCATGCACGCTCAGCTAGATCTCCCGAGCTCTGATACCAGTTGAGAGTGCTCTCAGCGGAAGCAAGAACGGAAGAGGGAGAGAGAGAAATAGAGAGCCACACAAGTTTTGGTGGGTGCAAAATACCCTAATCTTCTTTTTCATTCATTTATATATGTGTTTGAGTATTGTACATAACCGGGATAAAGGCTCAGTGACCTTTAACCGCCACAATATATAGCTTCTTGGATGGCTTTAGTGGCTATAGCCAAGTGTAAATTGCTCCTAAAGACCAATCAAAAACAGCATTTGCTACATAATGGGGTATTTTTGCATATAGAGTCATGCCATTTGGCCTTTGTAATGCCCCGAGCACATTCCAGCGAGTCATGTTCACAGTTTTCAAGTCATTTCTGAGTAAGTTTTTACAGGATTTCTTGGATGATTTGTCCATCCATTCAAACAAAAAAGACCACTTCAAATGTCTTGAAGCAGTACTAATCAAATGCAGGGAGTATGGCATCTCCCTAAATCCAACAAAATGCCAGTTCATGGCCACCCACAGAGTTGTTTTGGGACACATCGTCTCTCAACATGGGATTGCAACTGACATGGACAAAATCAAAATCATCATGGAATTGCCTCCTCCTACAAATTCTAAAGGTATACATGTCTTTATGGGACATGCTGGCTATTATAGAAGATTTATTTTGCAGTATGCCATGATAGCTAGACCACTTTACAAATTATTAGTGGAATTCTTATGGACCGAAGAGTACGACCAAGCCTTTGATCTTTTAAAGTGGCACCTAATCACAGCACCCATCCTTATATCTCCCAATTGGTATATTGATTTTCATGTTCATACTGATTGATCCAAGTATGCAATTGGGAGTGTGCTTTGTCAACCTGGTGAACATAAGAAAGACTACCCATTCTACTTCACCAGTCAACAACTCAATGATGCAGAGATCAACTATACCACCACAGAAAAGAAGCCCTAGCAATGGTGTATAGTGTAAAGAAATTTCGGCACTATCTACTGGCGAATGATTTTGTCTTCTACACTGACCATCAAGCATTACTTTATCTTATGAACCGTCCGTGTATAATAGGAAGAATAACCAAATGGCTCCTCTTGCTTCAAGAATTCAACTTCAAAATAGTGGTCCGCAAAGGTGCCCAACACTACATTGCCAATCACATGTCTCGTGTCAAGTCGAGAGAAGAAGCCACTAGAGTAGAAGACGACTTACTAGATGCCACACTATTTCAAATAGATGTTGTTCCAGAGTGGTGTGGAGATATCATTGGGTACTTAATGGCAGGAAGACCGAAATGAAAGCAGTAGATGCCAAGAAACTAATTCTGAAGGCTGCACCCTATCAACTCATTGCAGGACAACTGTACAAGATAGGCAAGGATCAGATATCAAGAAGATGTGTAATGCCTCATGAGATCATGCCAATCTTGAGTGAAGTCCATGAAGGCATTGCACGAGGACACTTCCAAGGGGAAGCCATAGCAAGAAAAGTTCTCCTCGTTGACTACTGGTGGTCAACACTGTGGGCAGATGCCTATGAATATGTAAAAGGCTGTGATGTATGCCAATGGACTACTAAACCACAACATAAAGACTTCAATCCCCTAACAACAGTTGTTGCACAAAAACCATTTGAAAAATGGGGGATTGACTATGTGGGTCCCATCCATCTAGCAACAAAAGGAACACATGCATGCTACATCATTGTGGCCACTTAAGAGTGTTAGTTGTGGGAGTGGAATCAGAGGGGAGGGAGGGAAGAACTGGGTAAATGGTTTGAGCAACTTGGTAATCCTCGAGGGTAGGATTAGCAAAGGAAGGGAAGAAGTTAGGTGTGAGGGGCTTGTAAGATTGTGACTGTTGGGTTAGTTGAAAGTGGTGAGAGGCATGAGCAAAGAGACGATGAAGGGAGAATATGTTAGGCTAGAGCACAAGGAAGGTTAAGAGGGTGGTAGCAATAGCAAGAGTAAGTGAGGTTATGAGGTTGGTAAAGAGAGTGGTTAGATATGGGATGTTAGATGTGAGATAGGCCCTGTCATCCTCGACACTTCTTTTTGTTTCTACGATGGGATCATCGGCTGTCTACAAGGGTGGGATGTTGGTTGCATCATGCCTTGTAGATAATAGCGATGGCCTTTGTAGCAATGCAACAAACCAGCAATAACCCTAAGGGGAGGACTACCCATGAGGCATACATATGTGATGAAATCATCCATCTTGAGTGCTATAAACCCGAAATGTGTAGACAAGCAAAAGATAATTTTTCATCTATGGACAACTCTTGGCACATTATGCGTAGATTTTTGGCCCTTATAAAACGTTCCCATTTGATTGTTGGATGAGCAGATATGATCCTGAGTTGGAGTTGCTTCCATTGGATAAGCACTCGTGCTTTGAGGTGATCTTCCACTTGTAGAGTGGACACAAGCTCTTGGTACACCACCATTGTGCATTGTAGTGGAACTTCATTGGTGTTGTCTTCCATTGCCTCATTGTCATGCACTAGTAATTGGAGTTCAAGCTTGGATATGACTATCTTTTGGGATTGCATCTCATCCATTTTTTCTTGATTGCTCTTACAGTCTTCCATTGCCTCATTGTCATGCACTAGTAATTGGAGTTCAAGCTTGGATATGACTATCTTTTGGGATTGCATCTCATCCATTTTTTCTTGATTGCTCTTACAGTTGCCATCCTTGCAACCGAACTGAATGTTTCTTCATAATCAATGCCATATATCTATGCATACCCCTTGACAACTAATCTTGCCTTGTATCTGTTTACCGAACCATCTGCATTGTGCTTCACCTTATAAACCCACTTGCAGCCAATTGCATTCTTGTCTTTAGGCAAAGGCACTAATTCCCATGTAGCATTTGCTTCCAAGGCATCCATTTCTTCATCCATGGCTTTCTCCCATTTTTCTTTTCCCATGGCTTGCTCAAAAGAAGTGGGTTCTAGTTCATGTATCACTTTGACCATATAGGCATAGCGAATGGTTGTAAATCCATCATATTTCAGCCTATCCATAAGATACCTAGCTTTGGTAGACCTGTGCAAAATAGGCTCACTACTAGCTGCTCTCAAAACATCCCTTGTCTTCCTTACTCCAGGTGTAACAACAGAAGGAATACCCAACTCATCATCAAGGCTCTGTTCTGAGCCACTGGATTCACCATCCACATAAGAGTGACCTGCATTCACATCAACCATGGGCTGATCTACTTCCTATTTTCCTTTTTGTGATACTTGCATACCACTATCTGCATTTCTTTGAGGAGATTCTCCTATTCTCAATCTGCCTATCCATGGCGAAGTATGTGAACCACTGCTAGAGGACACTCCAGGTCCACTAATATTTTGTGATTGCTGCTCTGAATTCTATGCAGCATTACCATTTTATCTACATCATCAATCACATTTACTAGTTTATACCAGCTGCTCATTTCATCAAAAACAACATCTTTGCTCACTGTAAACTTATGAGTAGAAGGGTTATAGTATCTATACCCTTTCTGCTGCAGAGAATAACCAATAAAGATGCACTTCTCAGCTTTTGGACCAACTTGGATCTCAACTCATCTGGCACATGAATATAGGTAATGCAACCAAAAACTTTCAAATGGGAAATATCTAGTTTCCTACCAGTATACCTCTCCTTTGGCATCATGCCATGTATTGCTGTAGTGGGAGTCCTGTTGATTATGTAGACTGCAATAGCAACTACTTCAACCCAATAATAATCTAGCAGGTCTTTTTCGTTGAGCATGGCATGAGATACCTCTCCAATATGCCTGCTTTTCCTTTCTGCAATTCCATTTTCCTGTGGGGTATGACTGCATGAATATTGCTGCTTTATGCCATGCTCTTGTAGGAACCTTGCAAACTCATTTGAGAGGTACTCTCACCCTCCATCTGACCTTAGGCATTTTATTTGCAGGCCTTTTTCTTTTTCAACCATAGATTTAAAAGATTTGAAATGCCCAAACACTTCACTTTTCTTTTTCATAAAATACACCCAAAATTTTCTGCTGTAGTCGTCAATAAAAGTGACAAGATAATGATAGCCTCCAATAGATGCAGCCTTAGTAGTCCATACATCAGAGTGGATTAATTCCAATGGCCTCTTACTCTCTTGAACATGTCTAGGAAATGATTTCCTTGCCTATTTTCCAAATTGACAGGCTTCATATACCTTATGCATTTTTGCAACCTTGAACTTAGGCAATCCTGCAACAATATTTTGGGCATGCATTAATTTAAGTCACTGTACATTAACATGACCAATGCGTTTATGCCAGATATAATATTTGCAACTACACCGGTCCCATATGCAAACATTGCTACACTCAATTCAGGCATGTCCGCATCCAATGTAAACATCCTGCCGTTCTTCTTCCCTTTTGCTATCAAGTGACCTTTATTTTTCATATCCTCAACAAAGCATCCATGAGGATTAAATCTGACCTACAAGCCCTGCTCGACCATTTGACCAACAAAAACCAGGTTCTTGGTGATATTCGGGACATGAAATACATCAGATAGGTATTTCTTTTTCCCATCCTACATAGACAAAGGAATTTTACCAATCTGCACAATAGGATGTGCAGTTTCATCACAAGTCTCCACAAATCCTGGTCTTTCCATTTTCCTTGCATCCTGCATCCATTCTGCAAGACCTGTCATGTGGTTTGATGCATCTGAGTCAACATACCACACATCATTGCTTTCTTCTGCACTTGTCACAGAATTGGTCATGTGTTGCACCATAAACAAATGCTCATTTCTGTCATCACCCTATCTACTAGAGGATGCATAATTGCCTTGCTGCAATTTTCCAGTCATGATGTCATTCTGTTTTTTATAGCAGTCTTTAAGCATATGACCCATTTTACCACAGTAGTAGCATTCAACATTGCTGTTTGCATTTTGGCCTCTCTACCATCCACCATGACCTCTTTGGCTCCCCCTGCCTCTAAGGTTACCACGTCCTCCTCCATAGGACTAGTTTTCTTGAATTTGCTGCATATTCTAATTTCTGCCACGGCCTCCAGATGAGCCTGCTCTACCTCTGTCTCTACCTCTTTCAGCATTTGAGTAGAAGATAGTTTCTTTTGAAGTTCCTCCTGAAGAAGATGCACCACCATTTCTTTGCTCTTCAGAAATTAGAAGAGCAATCAACTCCTCAAAATCAGGAAATTTTTCATGGATGGCAATGGATGTCTGGAACTGTGCATAATCCTTTCCTAGACCATTCAAGGTCACAGAGACTAAATCATCATCTTCCACTGGCGGCCCAATGGAAGCAAGTGCATCTGCAATCTTCTTCACCTTCATGTGGTAGTCATTGATGCTCATATTTTCTCTTTGCACATTATGCATCTCTTGCTTTAGCTGCATTTTCTTGGCTTGCGTATTCATGCTATACATTTTTGTCAAAGTATCCCATGCCTCCTTCGGCATGCTTGCATCCTGAATATTCACAATCATAGAATCTAAAATACTGATAGATAGCCAGTACATAACTTTTTTGGCTCTCTCATGCCAGCCTTTAAATGCTTGCAACTCCTGCTGATTGGAAACATTAGGAATAACCAGTTCTTGTTCAGCTCCAGTAATGAACTCCCAATAGCCTTTTCCCTTAAGGAAATTCGTCATTCTAAACTTCCATGCTTGGAAGTTGTTCTTGTCAAGCTTTTCAGTGACTATCTGTGAAAGAGCATCAAACGCCATTATAGAACATTGCAAAAAACACAACTTTTGCCTCACAAGGGCAAATCTGCAAAACTGATGAAAGTGGTATTTGACCACACAGTCACTTCCTAGTGATGATTTTGCATCAACAGGCAATAAGAATGATTCTGTCACTCCTAATATCTCTATGCACAAGCATACGATGCAATTTTTGTGGCAACTTTTCACCGACCTGCAGAATAGTGGTCGCACAGCAAAAACAAGGCACTTTCCTGAGTGCTGCGGAAAACTTCCGCCACCAAAACGGGCCCAAAATGGCCTCGAATTAAAAAAATAATGTCACCAAGGGCGTCGCCCTCTCCCGTGGCATATATTACTCTCTCACCACACCGCGAAGGGCGCCCCAATCTGAGACAGTGCACTCTTACACTTTCTGGCTATGCTACCTCCAGAGATTTGCTCCGAAACTCAAAAAAGGAAAGTAACACTAATCCTCTTACCAAGACACCACGAACTTGGTTTGCCTTCTTGAGCTCCTTACCACAAACCAAGCTCTGATACCATGTGAAGAGAGTGGGAGAGAAGTAAGGAGTCTCACTTGCAGCATTCTCGCATACACAATGGGGGAACACACACAAAGGTGGAGGCTGAAAACAGTTTTCCTCTTCTTAGTTATGAAATCCAAAAGAACTCTCTCTAAGTACAAAAGGAATAAGTGAACCCTATATGTGGGTCTCAAACCAAACTCAGCTAACCTAGGTGGCATACTAACTGAGCCACTAACTAGAGTACATAAAGATAGTTGTCATCCAGCTATTATTCATGGGCGGTGTACCAACCGCATCTGCAGCTAACAAGTCGGTGACATAAATGCACAACGGTCACCCTAGCATATCACGAGTGGAGATCCATACAGTAGTCGTATCACTAATCTAGCACTAGCTCTCCTGGTGGCTCATTGACTGGCATGGCATTGATGGGTGGTGCTGGTACTGATGTAGCCTCGGGCTCTAGCTACTACTATTGCTGGAGATATATTGGTTGCAATTGTGCACTGAGATGTAGCAACTCTTGGGGCAATTTCTCAATTCCAACCTCTATAATAGGCATTTCTTCTTAGATATCCGCATTTGCAAATGTGATAGTAGGAGAAGTTGGTGACAGCTCCCATGCCCGGTGAGAAGGGAATGTCCAACTCCTCAATAGGTTTTGGTGACTGGGCAGAGTCATTTCTTGTTCTCGTAGCACTTTATTTATGATTACAGCCAATAAGTGTGGAATTTGACATTTTTGGCCTAATGGGCCATCGAGTTTTTTTGTGAAGAAGATGACTAAGTGCTGGATCCAGTCTTGCTTTAGCTACCTACTCAGTAAAACAAATGTGTGGAGTGAAAGGGACTGATTCTTGCCTCACTTAACCCCCAAGATTGTGGATAGGAATTGTGCTGCTTCCTTGAGGCGAGGGTTAATGATGGTGCGAAGCAATATCCTACCCCTATGGAACTTTATGCCCTTGGTGAGGAGAGGCTGTATTTCAAGAAATTTAGCATTGGCAAGCCTTGTAGGGTATTTTGCACCTTGAATTGGGAGGAGTGAGAAGGCCCTTTGAATGATTATACTATCGAGGATAATGTTAAGTGGGCTCTGATGATGTATATTGATTGTGTCGTACTTGCCAATTTGTGCATCATTGGAGTGGTAAGAATGGAGAAAGTCCCTGATGTATGTGGTCATTATAGGGCTATTCTCCAAGGATTTTAGGCTCTCATACAAACTGCCCAAAGCACTTTACTCTAAGAAAGATGTTGCATTGGAAAGAGCATAAGTCAATGTAGGTGGCCACACAAGTTCCAAGGATTGGGCCCCATCAATGGTTGTGTATGCCGGTGGTGACTAGGGTGGCAATTTTTTCATCCGAATCAGGAGATCACATTCTTGTACTATGCTTTTGGGATCTACCTTTCTGACTGCTTTAACTTCAGCCCATTTGGTAAACTAATCAATGGCCACAAGGATGTAGCGTGCCTATGTTCCCTTTGCTGCTAGATCGATGGGACCCACATAGTCAATCCCCCATTTTTCAAATGGTTTTTGTGCAACAACTATTGTTAGGGGATTGAAGTCCTTGTGTTGTGGTTTAGTAGTCCGATGGCATACATCACAACCTTTGACATATTCATAGGCATTTGCCCAAAGTGTTGGCCACCAGTAGCTTGCGAGTACTTTTCTTGCTATGGCTTCCCCTTGGAAGTGTCCTCTTGCAATTCCTCCATGGGCTTCACTCAGGATTGGCATGATCTCATGAGGCATTACACATCCTCTTAAAACCTAGTCCTTGCCCATCTTGTATAGTTGTCCTGTAATGAGTTGATAGGGTGCATCTTTTAGAATTAGTTTTTTGGCATCCACTGCTTTCATTTCAGGGGGTGGTCTTCCTGCCATTAAGCACCCAATGATATCTGCACACCAATCTGGAACAACATCTATTTGAAATAGTGTGGCATCTGGCAAGTCATCTTCTACTCACTCCATTGGCTTCTTCTCCCAACTTGACATGAGACATGTGATCGACAATGTAGTGTTGGGCACCTTTGTGGACCACTATTTTGAAGTTGAATTCTTGAAGCAAGAGGAGCCATCTGGTTATCCTCCTTGTTATACACAAATGGTTCACAAGATAAAGCAATGCTTGTTTTGGTTGTCACCAAAGTGTGCTAAGACAACAAATTGATGCTTGTGGTGTACTTATGGAGAATGCTCTCTAGAGTTCATGGTTGTTCATCCTCTGGTAGTCCTTTCCATTTGATAAGGTAGTCAATGTATACTTTAATGCAAAGTACTCTTATTTTTGAAACCCAAAGCATGTGCGAGGAGATAGAGGATATGGACTCCTCATCCATAGGTGGAAACTCTGGGAGAATGTGCACATGCTGGCCCACATGTGATTTTAGCAAAGACACATGAAACACATTGTGGATCTTAGAGGTGTGTGGTAGCTCCAATTGATAAGCTACTTCCCCAATTTTGTCGATGATCCTATAAGGGCCATAATATCAATGAGCTATCTTGGTGTTGGTATTGCCCTTCAATGAAGCACAATGATTTTCTTTTCCTTATCCTCTCATATGTCTTAGAGACACATGCATGCTTTTCCATAGGGGACAAAATGCATTTCCCTCAACATCAACTATATATTGTGTATCTCAATAGATTTTTTCCTGGAACCATGACTACACATTATTCAATTTAGAGTCCAAATGATCCTTGCATGTGATGTGGATCCATAATTGGATTCATGTTTTCACAAGGGTTCATATGGTCCATGATTGTAATAAGGCAACATTGCCATTTCCTTTGTTAGTTCTGAGTCATTTATAACATTAGGTTGCTATGGCTTGGAGCTAAGATTATGTAACCAAGGTGAATGATTTGTCATGTCTAATATTACAGGGTCTTAGTATGAGTCCTTAGCTAAGTCGATACATGGTTATACCAAAAGTTGTGTCATGGTTCTAACCTACTCAAGTTAGATGGTTTGGTTAGTTGGCTATAGATGCTTCTCTAGAGGCCTTACCAAGTGGCCATGATGATGATCCAGGTCATACCAGTGTTAAGGTAGGTATTCCACAAGGTGGGTAAGTGGAAAGAAAGAGAATTCCACCAAATTAGCTCATCTACTTGCCATTGGAGACTTCCACCTTTCTAGGAGCTACCTCCTTAATTATAGGGGTCACTGCTGAGACCTACCCATACTAGAGGTCACCTACTTTGAAATCATGCCGTCAGATCTATTTGTTGTCTTCAAAAGAAATAAATCTTGTATTTTGTTCTATATACTCACTAGAGGGATTTGGCAGATGGCATGGGGACCTTTTGTAATCTACCAAACTTAGACTACTATAATTCAGGGTTTTGTGAGATAGGTGGTGGAAGACTATGGAGGAGCCTCCTACCCACCTTGGGGATTCTATATTAGTACCCTCACACATCAGTTGAAGCGTTTAGAGATATTCTTGACTTCCTACTATAGCAGATGAATCATATTGGTGTGTACACTCCTCTTTTTCCTCAATTAGCTGATGCCTTTATGCCCTCCTAGCTTGTATTGAGGGATTGTGCCCCCCTTTTCTCCTTCTGGAATAATGCATTGGTATTTTTGGTCCATTCAAGTTCTTTGCTATTGTTTTGAGTTTTAGATATATTCTTTGATTTGCATTTCTGGGGTACAAATCAGCATGAGGGCTCCCATAGTTTGAAAATATGGATGCTATCTTCGAATGCCATGTATTTAAACTTAATAAATAATATAATTTGTAGAGAGAATGCAAGCCCACATCCTAGACAAACAAGGCATTTGGAACCACAAGCTTAATGTCAAAATCATAGGATTGCATTAAAACCAGCCATCTATTTTGCTTGGTTAACAAGTTGGGCTACATAGGAAGAGGTGTGAGTGTTCTATGACTTGTTTTGACGTTAACTTTTCTCCCATATAGGTAGTGATGCTAGTTTTTGAAGCATGTAAGATGGCCAACATTTTCTAATTGAAAACATGATATGCAGCTCTTGGGCATCAAATATTTTTCTTTCAAAAGCAATACATCATATCCAACCATAACATAGTCCCTTATCCTTTGCCACTAGCATCTCTTTTCCAATTCTCACAATGTGCTATAGGAAGTTTGGCAAAAGCACGGCATCCAAAGACTTTGAAATACAAAATATCAGGCTTCGTATCTTTCCATAATTCATATGGGGTCGAATTTTGCACTGCAGAAGTAGGAAGCCGATTTTGCACGGATACAGCAGTATGAATTGCTTCCGCCCAAAAAGATGAATCAAGATTACTTTCTGTGAGCATGGCACGAGCTGAACCATTGGAGGATTGAGCAGCATGCAGATGGACCAAGGTGGTCTCAGAGAACCGAGGAGCAAAGGAGGGCTTCTACTCACATAGACAATATGGCCTTCATGGCTGAGATTATTGCAGAAATAAAGGAGCCTACGACTTTGGAGGAAGCACTTGCACACCGAGATTGGAAAAAATAAGAGGAGGGCAAATTTTAATATAAATCGTCTGTAGAAGGAGGCAAGCCCCAAAAAACCTCTCAACTGGGTGGATGTAGTGGTTGTAGGAATTCCCTCTTGTATTTCACCTTTGCATCCACCCAAATCCCATCTTTGCTTGCAATGTGCCCCTGGTATTTGATTCCTTTTGCCATGGAAGTCTATTTTCTAGCTTTTGCTTAGAGTTGATGCAACCTGAAAATTTCAAGCAATTGTTTGACATGCTCAATGTGCTCCCTTTTTCTTTTGCTAAATGAGAATATCATCAAAGAGAATCAACACATATGAGAAGGGAAGTGGCTATAATATTTTCCTCATAAGCACCTGAAAGGTGGCAGGAGTCAACCTGAATGGCATCAGCTTGAACACTTAAAACCCCCTTTGCATATGGAAGGCTATTTTGTGTTGATCACATTCCTTCACTTTGATATGTTGATAACCTGATCTCATATCTATCTTTGTGAAGAAATGAGCACCCTTTAGTTCATCCAACAGATGATGCATCAATCGTAGGAATTGGAAATCTATTTCAATTGTATCCTAAGACAATTTCAATCAAACCCATGGCTAATGCAAAGAGATCTCATGCAAAGTCAAAATCAAGAGAGAGTTAGATCCTTGCATCTTGGCAAAACAAAGCATGCTTAACATAAATCATATGTTTTCCTTTAGCAACCTCATCTCTCAGCCCATGCTCTATCATTATGGAAACAAGCCCCAGCTTCTGCAAGGTCCTAGTATTGATGAAATGTTGTGTGCTCCCACTATCTACAAACATATGTACAGTCTTGTCCTTTATGTCACCTTTTAATTTGAGTGCTTTAGCACTCTTGGCACCCATCAATGCATCAAAAGAATTTGAGTAGAGTACCAACTGAGTGTACCAATATGGCTCCTCCTCATCTATAGGGGCATTTCCATCAGCATCATTCTATACATTGAATGGAATAGCAGCATGATACTCAAGAAAACAAACCCTAGGAGTAGAACCTAGAATAACCTTGTTTGGATGAATACAGCTCCTCCTCATCTATAGGGGCATTTCCATCAGCATCATTCTATACATTCAATGGAATAGCAGCATCATACTCAAGAAAACAAACCCTAGGAGTAGAACCTAGAATAACCTTGTTTGGATGAACCGTGTGTATGTGTTGTGATGGGTATGTCCTCAAAGATGAGTAGTACTACTTGGATCAAAGGGAAACTCATAACCACTCCTAACTCTAGCATTGGAGTTTGTCCTAACTTGTGTGCTCTAGTTGTTCCCTTATGAGTCACATCAAGGATATTAGGAGCATCCAATAACAACTCATCATCATCAAAGTGCTCCATGATCATGTTAAGTTAGGTTGTATAAAGTATTTCTCTTTTGCATACATCATTGTGCTTGGGAGTCCACTTCTCACTAATAGCAAACTCCAACAAAAACATCCAAAAGTGATGCTTGAAGTGATTTTCAAAGTGGTTTTGGAAGGAGAAACTATCACTTTTTGCAAAACACCCCATTTACCATTCAAATGTTGTTCTTTCTTCTTGTTTTTGGCATTGAGTAGGTAGACTAGGTAGTTTAGCATCACCCTATCACAAAAAAAACCTGAATAGAAAGTTCAAAATCATTAAAAATCACCAAAAACTAGGTAGACTAGGTAGTTTAGCATCCCCCTATCTCAAAAAAACCTAAATAGTAACTCTAAAATCATTAAAAACTAGTCAGTTAAACTACAAGTTTCTATCCCCCGACTCAGCGCCATCAAGAAATGATGACCCTACATCGAGGCAGACTCAACCTAGAATTGGGGACTCAACTGAAGAGTCCTACAAGCTCACCGTGAGCCTGAAGACAATGCCTCAAATGCCATCTTTTTTACCTCATACCTAGCTTGGCATCCTTAGGGTCAGCAAGCTCAAAAGTCGGTTCTCACTCCTTGCCATCACCAGGTGAATTATCCAACTCAAAAGAATCCATGAGTCAAGATAGAGACATGGGTGAACCCTCTAATGTTAGAGCCTTAGTGGCTCTAAACTCAATCCCTAATAATCTCCATTCTCCTAGCCCATCTACAGTAGCAGGTAGATTAAGGGAAACCTTTTCCAATATCATGGGAAGGTTTGGATTGATAGACCTAGAAGAATTGCTAAACCCATTTGCTAGGTAGACTAGGGAAATGTTAGGGCCTCAAATGCTGGCCCAACCACTGATACCACAAGTAATACTTGGGGAACCAAGTCCCACAATACCTATTGGCAATCAACCCCCACCATCATACCAATTCTTTGATGCTAGAAAGTCCTATGGGGATGGATTTGGACCCAAATTCTCACAAGGGTCCCGAATGCTAAAACAAAGGGGGCAGAGGAGTAACCTCAAAGGCCCAAAATTAATACCCTCCACCTCAGAAATCCCTATGATTCCTCCTTAGCAACAAAACATGGGAGATATTCCCTACCTAACAACTACCCCTTATAGGAATATGCCTCATGTCTCTAGTCCAACCTGTTAGGCCCAACCCAATGCAAGTCACAATGCAAACTGCCGAGTGGTCCCATCCCAACCTTGTGCCATCAAATCCATGGAAATAGGAGGTTGTGGAATGGTGGGCCCTATCCCATACATTGGTGGCCTTGATCTTCCCATCCTAACCTTGTGCCATCAAATCCATGGAAACCTTCATTAAGGCCACCAATGTACAAGATAGGGCCCACCATTCCACAACCTCCTCCTATATTGTAAATGGTCCTTATGGATGAAGCTATGAGAATCTTCGTGCAAGTGCTAGGAAGGGAGTTTGCAATACCACCTCTAGCTTTTCTCAGAAGGGATACCAACCCCTCAAGGAGAAAGCTTGTCATGATTTCCAAGCTCATCCCCAAGTTTGTAAGAGAAGGAGAGCCAATCTCCCATGTTGAGAGATTTGAACAAATCTGTGAGACTTTGGTGATATCAAGCATCTAGAAAAGGTTAATGCTTTTGGCTTGAGTCTTGATGGCAAGGCTAGACAATGGTTTAGAGCCTTAAACCCTGAGAAGAAAATAAATTGGGACACGTTGCATAAATCTTTCATTGTGGGGTTTGCCCTCAGTGGTCCCAAGTGGAGCCCAATTAACTAGCTTTATGAGGTGAAGCAGAAGGAGACTGAGTCCTTAAGAGACTATATTGCCAAGATTAAATATCTTAACTCACAATGTGAACTCCACAAGATGATGAGTGATGCCACGCTTTTGCCACACTTCCTCATAGGGCTAGGGGGATGCTAAGATGCATGATCATCTGTTTGCTATGAATCCCACCACGTTCAAGCTATGCAGTAAGATGGTGATATGCCTAGGGGATAATATGATGGAGAACCCCTAAAAGGATAAATCCTTAGCTTCCTTTGAGGTTTCCCAAATGACAAAGGATTCAATCTCAAAAACAACTAAGGATGGAAGTATGACGCCCAAGGTGCTAAACATGGAAGAGTTGACCACGAAACTATTAAAAACAAGTTGAGCCAACAATGGAAGATAGAAGCATCAAAAGAGGCTCCTAGCAACCCCCATCTATTTCCACAAACGGATAACATATGGTGTGGGATATGCAATGGAAATCATCCCACTTAGAAGTGCCCTCGTTTTAGGGCAAGGCCAGCACCCTATTGTGCCCATTGTGTTTGTTGGGGAAATCATGACACATCCCAATGTTGTTATCCTAGGGTTATTCCTCAATCCATGTATCAACAAAAGCCATAACTAACACTCCCTGCATGAGCACCCAATCAGGCACAATTGGCAATACAAGGAGCTACCTCAGCCAATTAATGGGGCAAATTAGGACTCAAAATATTCCATTACCCCCACCAGTATTGGGACATCAACCACCACCACCACAAATTACTCCTCTGAATCAAGTATTGGTGGAAGAGCTACCTAGTGATTGGGGAGACCTTGAACCTACCTTTAGTGGAAACAACTATCCCCAATATGGTGACAATGCAAATCGGTCTAGCATTATAAGTCACTACATTATACAAGATGACCAATGGTCTACCAAAGGACACCGATTCTCAAATAATGGGAGATAGGAACAACTTGACAAGACACAACCCATTTAATGCCATATATGTCAAGGACTACACCCAGCCAATGAGTGTCCATATAAGGGGCAATCTAATCTACCAATCAAATGTGCACCAGCATTTAATACACCACTACAATTGTGCACTGGGTGTGGTGTTGACCATCTTTTTAAGGATTTCTCAATGATAAGGACACCTAAGTCCAAAAGTCATAACTTGCTAAGTGTTGAGAGAGGCCAAGTGTCATCTCAATATCCTTAAATGTAATCACGAGGTTGCAAGCTAAAGCCCTTAATAAAGAGCTTCACAAACAAGACAAGGAACTAAGCTAGCACATTGCAACCTAGGGAGGCAATTGAATCAGCATGAGTAAGCACCAAGGCTACAATTAAGATTGCGAAGGGACATAATAAGTTCATCATCCAAGATGAGTTGGATGAAGACACAGACTCCCTAGCAACATCATCTTCCTATGGTGGTACTTTCTCAAATGGTAGTAGCAACAACCACCTGCATGAGGAAAATGAGGGAACAATAATGGCCTTGGCCCATTGCCAGGCCACAACACTTAGGGTCACAGTCAGTATCCCAACCCATGGGTGGAGAAGCAATGTCTCACTAGGGCACAAAAATTGGTATGCAAGTGCCAAGAGGAATGTGATTAGAGACTCAAGGCAAGCAAGAGTGCTGATACAATTCATTCAAGACATGATATAACCACTCAAGCCTCAAAAGCCTTGCAAATCCCCAAAAGGGAAGATGAAGAAGGTGTGTCATGCCCTTCAACAATAGAGGGATCCACCCTAATGCACTGAATGTTTGAAGAACACCCTCGCCTACAACACTTAAAAGAGGATGATGATAGGTTCTTTTATGATTTTTAGGAGCCAAAATCAATCAGATTGGAGTAACCATGGGGCCATAAGACATTTTTGGTTTAGCCTCATTTTTATCCATAGAAGGTGAAGATGACTATTGTGACATTTCTATGAGGTAACCCAACCCTTTGGAGATACCTTTGTGATTGGATGAATGGGCAAATAGTGCCTGAGAATGTTGAATCTCCCCATCAAGCTCAAGAGGTGCCAGTTAGCAAAATGGGTTATACTTTGGTCTTGAATACTCTTGGTGTGCTCCTATACCTGAGTTAGAAGACTCACTAAATTGTATGCATACAATTGTATGCATACACTAGCCACAATAGATCTGCCAAGTATAAAAGGAACTCAATTTATACACCTTGACAATGATAAACCTACTACCATCACACCTTTTTACACCATAAGAGCTACTAGTACTACCTAATCAAGTTGAGCATGCAACTAATAATGTAATCGATCCTAACGAGATAATATGACCATCTCAACTTTGGGTAGAGTTGGCATCAGCACATGCAACATGCCGAATACAGGCGGTTGCAGATTGGTGAGCAAGAAATAACCTCATCTCCTAGCAAGAACCTGCTCCTAAAAAAGGAGTAGATCCACAAGAATCTGTTGCTACATGGAAGATGCCAATGACCTTGACAAAATGTTGCTATGATGGAAAAAAATATCTTCTTTACCAACAAATGATACATAACCCTAATAACTTCATCAAGGTCTAGGGCCCGCGTCAACCCTTGGTATCCCAAGGCACTCTCCACATAAGGGACAATAAGTGGTCCTACACCAATAGCTCTATAGGATGAGTCTGATTGCAGGGTAAATTTGATGTGATCAAAATGGGTCTGGATGAGTCTCTTATGATCCTCAAAGATTTGTTTTCGCTTTCATTTACTAACCCTTCATTAGCTAACTCCAACTCTTGCTCCTCTTTTTATTTCTTTTTATTCTTCTTTTGGATGCTTTAATATTAGTCCCCACTTAACCATTTGAGCCTCCCAAGGTGATATCAATTTTAAATCAGAGGAATTTCCTAGAACCGAAGATGTTCTATATACCTCTTCAGCCATAGTCCTCATTTTAGGAGTTTGTATGGTGTATTATTAGACTCCTTTGGATTTGATGACTCAAATAAAATAAAGCTCCAGATGGTGCCACAACCTTATTGGGATCAAATAATTCCAAGCAAAGCCCTCAAAGAAATATAATCCATAAAATTGATCTCAAAGGAACTTTAATGCATAGAAGCAAAAAAAAATGTCATGCACAACTCCAGATGTTCAAACATGGCATGTTAAAGACATAGTCTAATGAGAATCTAATAAAAGTCCCACTCAAATCAAATATGGGACTTAAATTGGCTTGGACAAAGCTTCCCAAACTCCCATTATCCTTTACAAATTTTTAGTACCAAAGCTCACCCTAGCTAGAATAAACTCACCCAAATTTTTTCCCCTAATTGACCCCTCATACATTACACTAAATTCCATTTCAAACACACTTGATTCCCTTATTTTCTTCACTGGTCCACTAACCTTTTCTACCTCATGTGCACTTACAAGGCACACAAATACAAAATCTTTTGGCCTACCAATGCTCAAATTAGCATCTTCTCCTCTCTCACTAATCTCATTGCTTCATGACTCAAAGCACTAAAAAACGTTATATCTATTAAAGGAGATAAACTCCATGCCCCAAAAATTTCCTCAATGTGAACACTAACATGTTGTGGGGCATCGATTCAAATTTACAATTCCTTGTCAACCTACCCCAAGAGATCCACTCCCTTTATTCTATTGACATAGCAAACTGTTATGATTCCATTCCCTACTATGACACCTTCAGTCTCATGGAATCTCTCTCTTACTTTTGCAAACTTGTTGCTAAACTAGGTTTCAAGGGCTTCTTCCTTAAAATTGGCTATCTCTACCTCTCTAGAAGAGAAATGTTAAACCACTTTACGGCCTTTGACACCTTTCCTAGTTACAACCACCTCCTTCTTGACTCTTGTATCATTTAGGTTGGCCTACATTTTTGGACCCAAACTAAAGGTATCCCTCAGTATCCCTATGGGTTTCTCTTGTTTAACAAGTTGGTGTCACCTCTATCTTACGTCATTCAAATTCAAATTCATAAAAAACTAGCATGTCTTGGACATTCTCATTTACTTTCTCTCTTCCTCCTGACCTTTAGATATGTTGATGATATCCCCTCTTCATTTTCTCTCTTCCTCCTAGCCTTTAGATATGTTGATGATATCCCCTCTTCATTAACAATCCTATCATCATAAGGTTTCTTGACCCCTCCAGACTACTTCATGAAAATGACCACTTCACTATTTATCCACTATGCATCATCACTCTTAAATGTACTTTATCCTCTTCCTTTGTCAACACAAGTCAAAATCTTATAGGTCTCTCTACCACTTTTCTAAGCACACAGATCTCTTTTTATTCTCCTTGGAGAATTATTTTCCATTTTTGTTTGGAAGAAAAAACTTCTTAAATTTCCCACTGTCTCCCGCAAGTGGGTTTATAAGGTGAAGCACAATGCAAATGGTTCTATGAATAGATACAAGGCAAGATTAGTTGTCAAGGGGTATGCATAGACATATGGCATTGATTATGAAGAAACATTCAGTCCGCTTGCAAGGATGGCAGCCGTAAGAGCAATCATTGCTATGGCTGCATCAAAGGGATGGTCTTTACATCAGATGGATGTAAAGAATGCTTTCTTGCATGGTGATTTGCAAGAAGAGGTCTATATGGAGCAGCCACTAGGTTATGTTCATGCTGTTCTCATCCCAAGTTTTAGATAGGTTGATGATATCCCCTCTTCATTGATATCCCCTCTTCATTTTCTCTCTTCCTCCTAGCCTTTAGATATGTTGATGATATCCCCTCTTCATTAACAATCCTATCATCATAAGGTTTCTTAACCCCTCTAGACTACTTCATGAAAATGACCACTTCACTATTTATCCACTATGCATCATCACTCTTAAATGTACTTTATCCTCTTCCTTTGTCAACACAAGTCAAAATCTTATAGGTCTCTCTACCACTTTTCTAAGCATACAGATCTCTCTTTATTCTCCTTGGAGAATTATTTTCCATTTTTGTTTGGAAGAAAAAACTTCTTAAATTTCCCACTGTCTCCCGCAAGTGGGTTTATAAGGTGAAGCACAATGCATATGGTTCTATGAATAGATACAAGGCAAGATTAGTTGTCAAGGGGTATGCACAGACATATGGCATTGATTATGAAGAAACATTCAGTTCGGTTGCAAGGATGGCAGCCGTAAGAGCAATCATTGCTATGGCTACATCAAAGGGATGGTCTTTACATCAGATGGATGTAAAGAATGCTTTCTTGCATGGTGATTTGCAAGAAGAGGTCTATATGGAGCAGCCACTAGGTTATGTTCATGCTGTTCTCATCCCGAGTTTGTTTGCAAATTGAAGAAAGCCTTGTATGGCTTGAAGCAAGCACCCAGAGCATGGTCTGACAAGATAGGACAATATCTTGTCACTATTGGCTTTCATATTTCCAAGGCAGATTTCTCACTTTATGTGAGAAAAACAGAGAAAGGCATTATGCTGCTTGTCATTTATGTTGATGATTTGATCATCACAGGTGATAGTGATGAAGATATCCTTCATGTGAAAATGCTATTGAAGCAGAAGTTTGAGATGAAGGATTTGGGAGAGCTGTGTTACTTCTTGGGCATTGAGGTGATTAGATCCACAAGTGGAATATGGCTCTTGCTACAGAGGCAGTATGGAATGGACATGTTGTCCAAATATGGGATGATAGGCTGTAAGCCTATTTCAGTTCCTTTGGAGCTGAATGTGAAGGTGAGCACAGATGCAGGTGAGCTTCTAGAAGACCCTACTATGTACAGACGCATAGTAGGAAGTTTGATTTATATAACTATTACCAAGTCAGATTTGAGTTATCTTATTGGGTTGGTAAGTCAGTTTATGCAGGCTCCAAGGAAACCGCATTTGGATGCGGCTAGATGCATACTGAGGTATGTGAAGTCCACATTGTAGTATGGACTATTTTATGAGACTGGGGTTCAGATACAGTTGCATGGATACACTTATGCTGATTGGGTTGGTAGTATTTCTAATAGACGATCTACCAGTGGATATGTGTTCTCTTTTGATAGTGTTGCAGTCACTTGGAGCAACAAGAAACAACCTACAGTTGCCTTGTCGAGCACAGAGGCTAAGTACAGGGGTGTAGCAATGGCTGCATGGGAGGTAGCTTGGTTGCATAAGCTACTTTATGATATGCATCACTCTATAGATGGGCCAGTTGTCATTTATTATGACAACATGAGCAGTATACACTTGGCAAATAACCCAGTCTATCATGCTAGAACAACGCACATTGAGGTGCATTATCACTATGTGTAAGAGAAGGTTCTAGTAGGTTTTATTGATCTAGTTTATGTCAGCACAGATGATCAAGTAGCTGACATATTCACGAAGCATTGGGTGCAAAAAAGCTGCGCAAGTTCAGAGACTTGCTTGGTGTGCAGGAATTGGGATTGAGCTTGAGGGGGAGTGTTGAGATATCGAGCTCCACTCGTGATATGCCAGGGTGACCGTTATGCATTTATGTCACCGACTTGTTAGCTGCAGATGCAGTTGGTACACTGCCCATGAATAATAGCTAGATGACAACTATCTTTATGTACTCTAGTAGTGGCTCAGTTAGTATGCCACCTAGGTTAGCTGAGTTTGGTTTGAGACCCACATATAGGGTTCACCTATTCCTTTTGTACTGAGAGAGAGTTCTTTTGGCTTTCATAACTAAGAAGAGGAGAACTATTTTTAGCCTCCACCTTTGTGTATATTCCCCCATTGTGTATGTGAGAAAGCCGCAAGTGAGACTCCTTACTTCTCTCCTACTCTCTTCACAATGTAAAGTATTGGTTGATGTCAAGGTCCTTGTTTGTGTGTGTTGTAGCAGCATTATGTGGATGCTCATGCACCGTTATGTTTTGTCTATTGTGGTCACTGTGGTGAAGTTGTTTTTGAAGCTGGTGGTCATTTAACACAATCTTTACTTGTCATCTTTTTGGCATGTCTACTACATTATGTTTTGTCTACTAGCTTGGTGCTTAATGATGGGATACCATATGGAGTCTCTTGCTTAGTGCTTGATGCTCACTATTGTTTGCTTTGGTCACTTGCATGTAGGAGTCATAGTTGTAGAGTTGAGCTACTATTTAGTCACCTTGCATTTGCGTTAGAACTACTTGTAGTTGTTACAGTCAAGCGTGATGTTTGTAGGTTGCTTTCATCAATGTCTATAGAATAGGGTGACTTGAAAACTAAGCTTCAAAATAGCCGAAGTGAAAAAAACTCTCCAAACTTCATGTAAATGCCCTTCTTAATGCACCTCTAAGGAAGGAGTAGAGGCTTCCAAAGGGCACCTTTGAATTTGAAGCTTAGATCAAAGAGCCCTCCTTCAATGGTACAATTGTGCATCATAGTTCAGAGTTTTCAATCAGACAATGGGTTTTTTTATAGTGTCTATTGTTAGTTACAAGGTATTGTCTATGGGACAATAAGTATGTATGTGATAGAGGGTATCTTAATGCGAATACCTAACTCACATTTGATAGAATATACCTTCTTATTTATTTCATTTTAATAACAAGTGAGGAGCTAACACATAACAGATAACTATTTTTTTGTAAAATATATACGTTTCCTTCATTATTTTTTCTTGTAACTTATAGTAATAAGTCCACATGTGCAAAAATTCGATATCTCTCATAGAAGATTTGGAAAAATATAAATGCAAAAATATTCAAATAACATATTTTTTAGAGACATGTCAGATGGTGAAGCACAATATCCAAAAGAAAAATAGCATAAGAAAGGATCCTTAAGGCATGCTTCCAGCTAGTACAATTATAGCATTTGTAGCCACATTAGCTTTGCAAAAGGCTTTGGGTCCTCAAAAGTGTGCTAATGTTCTTATTTAATGCCCCAAATTGGAAATGAGGTGAGAACCCAAATAGGTGCCATAAACACCCCTCCCTTGTTATCAGGGTCATAATAAAATTAATACTTAACCACAAACCTATCAAGCTTAATTTAAACTTATGAGTGTCAAGTACGTTAGAGTAACCATGAGTGAATTTTGAGCTTTTGAGATTATAGAAGGTTAAATTGGAACTTTGTAGAAGAAAAGTGTAAGTAAAAAGCAATGGAAAAGGGGGTTATGAATTAGATAGTGAGTGAGTGAGAGCTATGTAATGAGGAAAAAGAAGGGGGTTTAGAAGAGAACATAGACATGAGTATGCATAACTAATCAATGAGATGAAAAGAATTTAATTTTAATCATAAGAACTTAGGGGAGGGCATATGAGTTTTAGAAAACTAGATTTAATGGATAAAAAGTTGAGAGGATATAATAAATTTTAAAGAAATAAATTTTGTTTTTTATAAAACAAGGATAAGGTATGGTAGATAGAGATTTAATAAGGAATTAAATAACTAGGAAAATACTAAGGTAAAAGGAGACTTAATAACTAGGAGTAGAAAGTTTTATTCAAAAGTTCAATTATACATATATAGGAGTAGGCATATATAGGGTATGGGTCACATCCTAGTAAAGTAAGTAATAGAGGTATTGACTTAGGGGTTATAAAGAAGGGGTGTAATAGTGAAAAATAAAGCGTTTTAAATGGAAAAACAGGTTTGAAAAGTTGCTTTTAAAAAAAAGGACTAGAAAGTAATGAAAATGAACAAAGAGGTAAGTAAGGTTAGAAGGGGGAAGAGAAATATAGGTCAGGGGGGGGGGGGGGGGAGGTAGAGAGAAATAATAAAAAGTTGTATCTAAAGTAATAAATAAATAGCTTAAGAAATGGGTTAGATAGTCTAGAAAGAAAAAATTAAGTTATAAATAATCGTGAAGGGGAGAAAGCTTAAAGTGAAATTTTAAAAGGGGAGGGGGGTAATTTATAAGGCTAAGAAAGGAAAGGGGAGAATTAGTAATGAGTACATAGAGGAGGAGAGAATTAGAAGACGGGGGATTAATAATAGATAACATTAAAGTCATGTAAATGAAATTAGACAACAAAAAAGGGAAAAGGACCTGAAAATCCATGTTTAGTGATGGTGTATCGAGCAAGTAGAGGGAGTGGCACTGAGGCAGATAAGGGAGGTGTGGAATGTGGGTTAGGAAGAGGCTAGAAGAGGATGGCCTATGATGATAGTAGTGCACGAGGCGGCAGAGTCTAGATGAAGAGAGTGGAAGAGTACGGGAGTAAGCATTGGTGGCGAGAGGCTAGGAGCCCATGAAGCAAGAGTAAACGGTGCAAGAGAAGTAGATGATTTTTAGTAGGCAATGGATGAGCACAGAGTTATGGAAGGCGGGGGGGATTATATAGCCAGACTAGCCGATAGTCAAGGGGTCAAGAGTTGGGGGTGCTGTGAATGAGGAGGCACTAGTAAGTTCGGGGGTAGCAAGACATCATGTGAGCTAGAGAGGCAAGGTCGTCTGGGGGTAGAAGTAGTTGGGTTTCATTAGGACTAATAAAGGAGAGGTTAGGGAGAGAGGTAGTTAAGGAGAGAGAGCGGGGTTAGTTAGGGAAATGTGTAGTTAGGGAGAGAGGTGAGTAAAAAGGGGGGAATAGGGGGAAAATCATGGAAAATTGGGGGGGGGAATAGGGGTAAACAGGGGAGAAATAGGGGGGAATTAGGGGAAAAGTAGGGGGGAATAGAAAAAATGGGGGGAAATTGGGAAATAAGGAAAAATAGGGGGAAAGGATAGAAATAGGGAAAAGGTAGAGGAAAATTAGGGGGAAAAAGTAGGGAAATTGAATGAAAAAAAGGGGGAAAGAGGATAGTGTTTGTGTGTGTGGGTTGGGGGGGAAGGGGGGAAGAACTTGAGAAGGAGAGGTGGAGAGAGAAGGGTCGCAAGGAAGAAAAGGAGGTAAGGATAGAAAGTGTGTGTGTGCATGTGCATGTGCATGTATGTGTTCGTGTGCATGTGCATGTGTGTGTGTGCATGCATGTGTGTGTGTGTGTGTGTGTGTGTACATGTGTGCCTGAGTAGGGTACATCACACTAGGTGAGACAGCAGATCATAGTGATGACCTACTATCTACCCAAAAGGGAAAGAAGCATGGATGATTTTTTCCTCTTAGTTTTGTTAAGAAGGCAAAATTGGATTGAAATGTTTTCCATTGGGACAAAAGTTTAAAGTTTCGCCAGAATTTATAGCTTGTTCTTCAAATGTCAAAAGAAAATATATAAAATTAAAATATCTTCTATTGATATTATGAAACTTAAAAAACTAACTTGATAAACTTTCACTAGGATTTTATATTAATATATAAGTTCGATAAAAACATCCCTGGAAAGAAGTATATCTAAATCTAGTTTAAGGATGGGAAAAGTATTGGAGGAGATGTACTTGTGGACAATCTTTTTGATTTTGTGAGGGTGGAAGCCATTGTGCTTGCAAACATCGCTAAGAAAGGTTATGTGAAAAAGGCTCCAAACATCGGAAACACTATTACGGATGAAGTGAAAACTATTTCGTAGAAATGAGAACTAAATGGAATATTCTTTTTTATACCGTGGAAAATTTTACTCATTTTTGAAAACATGGCTTCCTATCATAATTCCTTTTTAAAAAAACACTAAAAATTTTGGAATTCTTGACTTGACCACATTTGCATGAATACATAAAATTGAGCACATTCTCCATTAAACCAATGTAAACATAAGGAAAAGTTAACATAATTGCAACTTTATCATATCAAAATACAAGAAGAAGCTATCCATCATACAAAAGATCTTACAAATCATCATGTATTGCATCCTCATCTATTTCTGGAAGTTTAAATTTGATCTCCATCCCATGACAAAGGCATCTATAGGTCATGAGGAAAGTTGATGCTATTATGAAACTTATGATATGTCTTGATAATAGCATCCAGTGAACTCATAACTCATGATAGAAGTTGATGATGTTATCAAGTTATGTCATAAGTTGAAACAAAATAGCGATGAGCCATAATATGATTTTGAAATAGGCAATAGAGCCACTCGTGCTCTAAATTTTGAGCCAAAAAGCTCCCAAAATGGAGCCTTGGTTCAAAAGTTATAGCCATTTTATGATTTTTGTATTTGTTATGACAAAATTTGATGATGTCATCGAGTTTTGTCATAACTTATGACCAAACTCAATGTTCTTATCGAGTAATCATGCCAAAATTTGATGATATCTTCGACTTTCATCATGACATTCACTACAACTCGATGCTTTCATCGAATATAGGGTTAGCTTTATGACATGGCTTGATGATATCATAAAATTATGTCATAATTTGTGAGTTTTAAAGGGTTTAGGGTACTTTTTGGGAACAAGACCATGTCCAAAATTAGTTTTTCGCAAGTTTTTCCCTAATTGCCTCTCTTTCTCACAATATTTTTCCCTGGTTATCTCTCTTAGAGAGTCACCTACGATCTTCCAAGCCTGATTTTTTATCTCAACCACATACAACTACCTACGTTCTTCCAAGCCTCTCTTAGAGAGCCACCTATGATCTTCCAAGCATGAATTTTTTATCTCAGCCACATAAAAATTATAGTTAATAGTGATCGGATGCAAGCATCATCTCATTAGAGCCTCAACCTCCTCTTTAATAATTAGGCTAGTATATTTGCTGAGCTAGAGCATGAAGCTATTGAGGAAACTAGAATAGGTTCAAGTATTGTAGAAGAAGGAGTGATTTCTACCATTGTTGATAAGACATGCATAGATTGTGTAGGTGTTTAGTTAGATATTTGGTTTTTCATATAAAATTTGACAGATGGGCAAATTTTAAGATATTTAAATGAATCGGTGTTCTATTTGTCATATGGATTTCCCATTCGGTACATATTTTAGATGTACTTCATTTGATTCCTTGGTTATAATATAAATAATAATATCTTTAATGTTCATTTGGTTTGAATTAAATTTCTATACCATAAGTGATGATGAAATCTTAGGGTGACTTTGTGGATGTAAAATATTTCTTGCAACCTTTTTAAAAAAATCATAATCTAGCATGTGTTTTGAAGATGATATTCATGTGTAGTCAAATATGAAAGCCTAAGTATATGTATTTAGTTTATCTTGAAAAGTTGTGTTGCATAAATTTGTGCCCTTTTGTAGAATTGATTATTTTTTGTAATAGACCTATGGGAGAATAAAATACTTTTAAAATGTGGCCAATAATCCTAGGACTGTGAACAGAATCTTTTTTTGAGAAGCCATGCAATGTTATCACTTCATCTGCAACAATAGTGTTCAGAACATGAATAGAGAATGGGAAGGATGAAGGTTAGGTAGACTTTATTAGAAGAGGAAAGGGGTCGGTTACTATGATTGTATTTAGGCAAAGGCACCAATTCCCATGTAGCATTTGCTTCCAAGGCATCCATTTCTTCATCCATGGCATTCTCCCATTTTTCTTTTCCCATGGCTTGCTCAAAAGAAGTGGGTTCTGGTTCATGTATCACTTTGACCATATAGGCATAGTGAATGGTTGTAAATCCATCATATTTTTGTTATGGAAATTATATTTTCTAATATATCTTGCTTTGGATATTATTACTTTAGTCAAGTGTGACTATGGCAAAGTACTCCATAGGAGTGCACCGGATGCGACGGGGGTCCTAGTGGATACTTTTTGTGGTTAGTTGAGGACGCCTGACTAGCTTGTGTTTTGCCATGCTAGATGGTCGGTATTGTGAGTGATTCCATGTTAGTACTGATGTCGCTAGTGTTATTGGTGTTGTGTTTGATTATTGCGCTTTGAGCACAGTTATGTTGGGATCAGTTGATTCGGTGATTCATTCAATTGATTGTCAATAACTAATGTAATTGGCGGCTTGAGTATAGGTGATGGAACTCATAGCAAGGATTGGAGTTAGTGCAAGGGTACTGATCGAGGTGTCGCACAGTGCATTATATATGGCCATGGGCCAATTTTGTATTTGTTTTATTATTCCAAGTTGAGGACATAATTCATTTTGGGACCTAAGATGGCTATGTAAAGCAAATCCCTCATTTTTGGATGAGAGGGATAATTTTGGCTCCTTGGTGCTTTTATGAAATATCATAAATACTCTAGATGAGGAAGTGTGAGCCACTCATCAAGGGGGGGGAGATTGTACCCAGTCTGCTGTCGCTCTCATGGTGTGATTGTGCTTTTCTTCTCCAATTGATTAAGTGGTGAATTTGTGTGTTGAAAAGACTACCTTTCTAGTTTCAATTTCAGCCTATCCACAGGATACTTAACTCTCGTAGACCTATACAAAATAGGCTCATTACCAAGTGCTCTCAAAACATCCTTTGTCTTCCTTACTCTAGGTGTAACAACAAAAGGAATACCCAACTCATCATCAAGGCTCTGTTCTGAGCCACTAGATTCACCATCCACATAAGAGTGACCTACATTCACATCAACCATGGGCTGATCTACTTTCTCTTTTCCCTTTCATGATACTTGCATACCACTATCTGCATTGCTATGAGGAGATTCTCCTGATCTCAATCTGCCTCTCCATGGTGAAGTATGTGAACCACTACTAGAGGACACTACAGGTTCACTAATATTTTGTGATTGCTACTGTGAATTCTGTGTAGCATTACCATTTTGTGCATCTACATCATAAATCACATTTACTAGTTTATACCAGCTTCTCATCTCATCAAAAACAACATCTTTGCTCATTGTAAACTTACGAGTAGAAGGGTTATAGCATCTATACCCTTTCTGTTGTAGAGAATAACCAATAAAGATGCACTTCTCAGCTTTTGGATCCAACTTGGATCTCAACTCATCTGGCACATGAACATAGGCAATGCAACTAAAAACTTTCAAATGAGAAATATATGGTTTCCTACCAGTATACCTCTCCTCTAGCATCATGCCATGTATTGCTGCAGTGGGAGTCCTATTCATTATGTAGACTACTGTAGCAACTGCTTCAGCCCAATAATAATCTAGCAGGTCTTTTTCGTTGAGCAGCATGGCACGAGATACCTCTCCAATATGCCTGTTTTTCCTTTCTGCAAGTCCATTTTGTTTTGGGGTATGATTGCATGAATATTGCTGCTTTATGCCATGCTCCTATAGGGACCTTGCAAACTCATTTGAGAGGTACTATCCCCCTCCATCTGATCTTAGGCATTTTATTTGCAGGCTTGTTTCTTTCTCAACCATAACTTTAAAAGCTTTGAAATGCCCAAACACTTCACTTTTCTTTTTCATAAAATACACCCAAACTTTTCTACTGTAGTCATCAATAAAAGTGACAATATAATAATAGCCTCCAATAGATGTAGCTTTAGTAGTCCACAAATCAAAGTGGATTAATTCCAATGGCCTCTTACTCTCTTGAACATGTCTAGGAAATGGTTTCCTTGCGTGTTTTCCAAATTGATAGGCTTCACATACCTTATGCATTTCTGCAACCTTGAACTTAGGCAATCCTGCAATAATATTTTGGGCCTGCATTAATTTACGTCGTTGTACATTAACATGACCAATGCTTTTATGCCAGATATCAATATCTGCAACTACACCGGTCCCATGTGCAAACATCGTTGCACTCAATTTAGGCATGTCCACATCCAACGTAAACATCCTGCCCTTCTTCTTTCCTTTCTCTATCAAGTGACCTTTATTTTTCATATCCTCAACAAAGCATCCATGAGGATTAAATCTGACCTGCAAGCCTTGCTCAAGCATTTAACCAACAAAAACCAGGTTCTTGGTGATATTCGGGACATGAAATACATTAGACAGGTATTTCTTTTTCCCATCCTACATAGACAAAGGAATTTTACCAACATGCACAATAGGATGTGCAGTTTCATGACCAGTCTCCACAAATTCTGGTCTTTCCATTTTTGTTACATCCCGCATCCATTCTACATGACATGTCATGTGGTTTGACGCACCTGAGTCAACATACCACACATCATTGCTTTCTTCTGCACTTGTCACAGAATTGGTCATGTGCTGCACCATAAACAAATGCTCATTTCTGTCATCACCCTGTCTATTAGAGGATGCATAATTGCCTTGCTGCAATTTTCCAGTCATGATGTCATTTTGCTTTTTATAACAATCTTTAACCATATGACCCATTTTACCATAGTAGTAGCATTCAACATTGTTGTTTGCATTTTGGCCTCTCTGCCATCCACCATGACCTCTTTGGCTCCCCTTGCCTCTAAGGTTACCACGTCCTCCTCCATAGGACTAGTTTTCTTGAATTTGCTACATATTCTAATTTTTGCCACGGCCTGTTGCTCTACCTTTGCCTCTACCTCTTCCAGTATTTGAGTAGAAGATAGCTTCTTTTGAAGTTCCTCCTGAAGAAGATGCACCACCATTTCTCTGCTCTTCAGAAATTAGAAGAGCAATCAACTCCTCAAAATCAAGAAATTTTTCACGAACGGCAATGGATGGCCGGAATTGTGCATAATCCTTTCCTAGAGCATTCAAGGTCACAGAAACTAAATCATCGTCTTCCACTGGCGACCCAATGGAAGCAAGTGCATTTGCAATCTTCTTCACCTTCATGTGGTAGTCATTAATGCTCATATTTTCTCTCTGCACATTATGCAACTCCTGGCTTACATATTTGTGCTATACATTTTTGTCAAAGTATCCCATGCCTCCTTCGACATGCTTGCATCCTGAATATGCACAATCATAGAATGTGAAATACTGATAGACAGCCAGTACATAACTTTTCTGGCTCTCTCATGCCAGCCTTTAAATGCCTGCAACTCCTGTTGATTGGGAACATTAGGAATAACTCGTTCTTGTTCAACTCCAGTAATGAACTCCCAATAGCCTTTTCCCTTGAGGAAATTTGTCATTCTAAACTTCCATGCTTGGAAGTTGTTCTTGTCAAGCTTTTCAGTGACAATCTGTGAAAGAGCATCAGACGTCATTACAGATCACTGCAAAAATATTATGTCACTGCAAAAAACACAACTTCTGCCTCACAAGGGCAAATTTGCAAAACTGACGAAAGTGGTATTTGACCACACAGTCACTTCCTAGTGACGATTTTGCATCAACAGGCAATAAGAATGATTCTGTCACTCCCAATATCTCTATGCACAGGCATATGATGTAATTTCTACGGTAACTTTTCACCAACCTGTAGAATAGTGGTTGCACAGCAAAAAGAAGGTGCTTTTCTGAGTGGCTGCGAAAAACTTCCGCCACCAAAATGGGCCCCGAACTGCCCTCGCTGCACCGCGAAGGGCATCCCAATCTGAGACAGTGCACTCTTGCACTTTTTGGCTGTGCTAGCTGCAAAGATTTGCTCCCAAACTCGAAAAAGGAAAGCAACACTAATACTCTTACCAAGACACCACAAAGTTGGTTTGCTTTCTTGAGCTCCTTACCACGAACCGAGCTCTGATACCATGTGAAGAGAGTGGGAGAGAAGTAAGGAGTCTCACTTGCGGCTTTCTCACATACATAATGGGGGAATATACACAAAGGTGGAGGCTAAAAACAGTTTTCCTCTTCTTAGTTGTGAAAGCCAAAAGAACTCTCTCTCAATACAAAAGGAATAGGTGAACCCTATATGTGGGTCTCAAACCAAAATCAGCTAACCTAGGTGGCATACTAACTGAGCCACTAACTAGAGTACATAAAGATAGCTGTCATCCATCTATTATTCATGGGCGGTGTACCAACCGCATCTGCAGCTAACAAGCCGGTGACATAAATGCACAACGGTCACCCTGGCATATCACAAGTGGAGCTCGATATCTCAACATACATATCTTCCTTGAGCTCAAATGACTCACACGTGCTCAACCATACTCAACGGCATCGACTAAGGAAGCTAACAACTCCAAGACCCAAAACACACAACCGTGAGCAAAGATGGAAGAGCACCGCTCCAATGCCATAGGCAACCCATGCAATAACATAGCAATACAGACAAGCAAGCATATAAGCCTCAATGAAAAGGCCTGTCCTTGATAGAATTCCTGGGCAATGATGGAATCTTTAAAGATTTCATCGCATATTAGTCACCTTATCAACAAGGGTTAGTCCTCTCATTGACATGTGGCTTATTTTATCCATTGGTCATTGGTTTGACACGTGGTCTTATCTACCATGTCATCAACTAGATCTACCACATGTCAGCAAAAGTGCCCTACTACCATGTCATCAACTAGATCTACCACATCATCAAGCCTTGTCACCACGACATGTCATCTACTGCCAGCTCAACACTACCAACTCAGAGTGCCATGTCATTGGCCATGTAAGCATTGACATGTCATCCCTAACACATCAACATGCCTTATCCACCACGTCAATCCAACCACATTAGCTACCACATCATTGTGCCATGTCATCATGACACATCATCTCAATGACACATCACATGCAACATCATGATGATTCATCATGATGCAACATCATGCCACATCATCCTACCATGTCATCATTGACACATCACATTACCACATTAGCAGTAGCCACCTCATCTTGTCACATCATCATTGACGCGTTTCACACAGTTACCCCTTTGTAGGCACAATCTTCTCTCTCATGTGCACACAAAGTGCCACCTTAGCACAGTGCTCCATAAGCACACCCCTTGCCAAGCACACATTTTTCACTCTACATGTGAATCCACTTACCACATCATCACTGTAATAGGCATGGAATGAATCTACAATTCTGCCTAAACAATAAATGAGATTCAATACTCTACATTTGGAAACAAGAACTGCATTCATAAGTTTGAGACTTCATTTTTGAAATGATAGAAAAATAGATAATTCTTCCATGTATTAAGTATATGATTGCCTGTAGATCATTCTCCAAAGTAGAGAGGACTACCACAGATCCAAAAATAGTAACATCATAATAGATAAATAGATAAGTGCAAACATTCAGAACTTTGAAATACATGCAATGCTTCCAACATCATCCAAACATAAATCGTGCATGGGCATTGCCCTTGCAATTACTAACTTCCATCTAAGTATAAGAAATTATCTATCCATATTATGATATAAAAGAAATAGTAATGTCATAGTGTTTTGTTATCCTCTAGTGGGATATGCCCTGACTATCACACTCGGTGTTTCAAATGCTTTTCCAAAAAAATTTGTGACTTGAACCCTTTATGGAATTGGTTCAGCCCCACTAGTTATTGCTTCAAAACTTTTCTGAGAAATGATTTTAGAACCATTTGTTTCCTATAGCAATTGCTCTGTTGATCTTTTCAAATACTATTCAACAAGTGAAACTTGAGTATCCAAACCATAGTACAAACATCCAGTGTTGTAGCTTCTTTTGTGTAATCTTCCTCCTTAAAAAGCTCAGCGTTGCTTGCAATAAGAAAATCTTCCTCAATCTTCTCGAAAGTCAGCTCCGCTAAAGTCTTGATTATTGCCAGCATCTCGTCAACCTTCACTGCACTATCTTCACCGTCCACTAGAAGTACTACTTTTTGTTAGTAAAAATCCTTGATGAAGATACCAGCCATAGTTGTAGCTCCTTTCTTTTGGCCTGTTTTAGTGCTTGATTAAGCTTCTCATTCTTTATTTGGAAGTCTTTGATAAATTTCTCCTACTCCATCACCCTATCTTTCAAAGCTTGTATTGTGGATTCTTCAGAGGCAAAATCATCATATGGCCTTTGAGCTATGATAACAATCTTTCTTTTAGATTTTCCCATGCATTTTGACTCAAATTAACAACAACTTTCAATTTATTGACTACCTCACTTCCCATAATGATACCATCAATCTATGTGTCCTCTGACATGTGCCTTAGCTCATCTTCCAAATATCCCAGTGAGTTCACTCTTTTCTATAGTAACAAATAATTTGTTTGTAACACTATATTCCTCTCAAAAATTATTTCTAGCATCTTGAAAAATGAGGTCTTCATTTTTGCTAACCACTTTGTCACCATTGGCATACCTTCCCTTTGCTTTTCAATTTGGTCCATCACTTCTTTTTCGACTTTGTCTCTCTCCTCCTTGAACTTCTATTCTACAGACAACTCCTCTTTCAACTTTTGAATTTCAGAACTAACCTGCATCTAAACCCTTTTTCCCGACTCTAGTCAAAGTATTTCATCGACATATGACTGTTGTGTAGCCTACATATCTACATCATAATTGCTAATGACTTCAAGAGCATCTTTCAATTGAATTAGGAAATTCTTTTCATACCTTCCTTTCCCACATATGGCCTTGGTATTGGTGCAGCAGCAACTAATCTTTGATTCATAGCATCTATAACTCTACCCTTCTTGACAAAAAATTTCCACGTAGGTGTAACTGTTGCTTCTTCGACTGCCTTCATCTTCTCTTTTAAGACAACCGATGTGCTCCATAGTAAACTCAAAATGGACTTCCTCGGCACTACCTCAACTAAATCCTACCATGTATACTTTGCTGCCATTAACTCATTCATCATGCTCTTCTGAGAATCACTTACATTTTCCAACAATTGTATTCCTTTGTCATGTTTTGCCTTAGTTGGGTCGTGCCTTCTTTGGCAATTCTTGTTTTTCAAATAGAGCTCTCACATATGGAATAATTCTTGACAATTGGTTAGGGGTGCTTAGTGCTTTCTTTGAAGTCTCCTACATGAGCTTTGTATATAGAACAGTTGCCCAAGAGACTTTCTCTCCTCTTTCCGTAGCTAGGAGGTAGGCATAATTCTCCTTCACCATGTAACCATTGCAAACCAAAAGGTAAACCTGCTCCACAAACCATCCAAGTTGTAATTTTTGAGCTTGCTCCTTGACCTTGTTGATCATGTAGCAATTCTTAGATGAATATGGCTGCCCAAATTTAGCCATCATAATTTCCTTGGAGCAATTTTTTGTTGGTATTTCACTACTATAATATAGAAAATTCAGGTGTAACTTGCAGTCTTAGCGAATTCACCCCCTATCTTCCTAAGCAAATCAAATTGGGCTAGTTCAATTGAATTCTCCTTCCATCAGTGCCACAGTAGACATGTAAATCCAAACAAATGCACACTCATCAACCACTTCTTATGTGCCAAAATGTCACCGTTGTATTGTCAAATGGGCTTCAACTATCTGCTCCTTGGCATTTCCTTGGCGGTACATCCAAATCTCTGGGGCTGAGTCAACCATCAACTCCTCGAGCTTAGATTATGTTGGCTTCTTGTTGAGAGACCAGCTCAATGTCATGTGATCAAATGTGCATAGCCCTAACACAATAGAGTTCTAAAAAGGAAAGGGCTAGATGCCCTAACCCTAACCCTAAAAGGGTTGGTATATATTCTACATTTTCAACTAAATCTAGTGTATAGTTAGTCATTTGTGGTGTGCTCTCTAGCTGTGCCCTCTCTCCTCATCTCCACTCTTCTTTTCTCCCCTCTTCATATTTTGTTATGGTATTAGAGCTCACTTGTCTTCCACTTAGACATCGAGATCCTTACGAGAGTGTGAGAGAGTGATTGAGAGATCAAAATTGATTGAGTGTCCTTTCATTCCATTGATGAAAGAGAATTTTCTGTCAAAGATTTCCATCCATAGACATTAGTAGTAGGTGACACATCATCACTCCATCAACAATGCCATGTGAGCATACGGGCGTTAGTGCCATGTCATCATTTGCCTCATCAGTAGTGATGTCAACATCCATGTCAGTTGCCATGTCATCCTACCACCTCAGTAGGCCATATCATCATTGCCATGTGGCAATCCCCTGCTAGGTATAGTGCAGGCACACTCCATGTGTCACCATCTACCACATCATTGTGCTTCCTAGGAACACCCCTTCATAAGCACTATAGGCATACCCCTTCATAGGCACTGCATGTTCACTTGGCTACCAAATCAGCACATTGCTCCACAGGCAAGTATTCTCATGTGAACATAGCTACCACATCATCACTATGCATTTCACTCTTTTTTTGCCCCTCCACCTAGATCAAGCCGTATCTCTTGATCCAAGAAGAATTTGAGGGTGTTCCAATAAGGAAAATCGCTCAATTATTTTTGCTCTACGTGCTTGTTACATCACATGCCCATTTTGGTGCAAGTATCACACACTTTTTGAGCCTCGATGATGACAAATCCACTTCCTACATGCACATCAGCCTCTACATCGATACATCTGACCCAGCACCTAAAACGAACAAAGAAAATGAATTATTTGCTACTTTTTTTATTGCTCGATGGTTGGTCTAGATCTAGTTCAAAGTAGATTAGATCATCTATAGCGGAGAGAACTCCAAAGCAGCCAATCGAATCAATGCCCAAAAATTCCTAAATAGTTCCTACTCGGAGTCAGTAGTCCTAGTGCTCACATGCGGTTTCACATCATAACATTACTTGAAACTTGTCGTTCATCAGTTCAATGAGCAGACTTCAGAGTGTTCAGAGATATTGATCGATTGATCAATGCGACAGATTGCACATGATTTGATTACACACACGCATGCCATTATTGTGAAGCCTATTTGGCTATTTTTTGGCATTGTGCACTTTATTTCAAGCCTTGTAAGGCCTCTTGGCTATTCCTAGCATCATTTGCCACAAGCCTTATAACAGATTGGATTACATATTGCAGTTCTATCTTCACCAATAGTTCAAATTTCACTTGACACAATTAGTGTTTTGCAGTTGATTCAGACAATGATTTCATAGCCACTTTGAGTACATTTCTTGCACTATGTCTACCACTAGCAACCTCAATTTGGAGGCATCTGGTAAGTCAGACAATTCCAATTATGGCACATGGAAATACCGAAGGGTGGAGACCATTCTTGTAGTTTAGGACAAATGGGAGTATGTCGATGGATCTACACCAAGACCATTGGATGATCCAGCCACCAGTAGTAGCTCAACTCCACCTATTGTCATAGCACCAGCAATGGGATCTATAGCAGGATAGCTACATTAATAGTATCCACACCTGTAGTACCAGATTCTACCATTGCCCAAGCATAGGTAGCATGGGACAAGAAACACAAGTATGCATATCATCTGATCAAGCAGAATGTGCAAGATGTCATAACATAGTCAAGACATCAAAAGAAGCATGGGATATGTGTGCAACTCTTTACGAGTCCAAGGACACTTCCAAGATTCTCACACTAAGAAACCAAATCAACCAGAGTTTCTACAACAGCAGTGAAACCAGTCATGCTTATGTAATCATGATCAAATATTATAACAATCAACTCGTAGCAGTAGCAGAAGAGACCACGAATCCAACAAAAATGTTTCAAGTCATCCTGAGAGGGATACGAGAATCTAGTTTAGAGTATTGCCATTCAACGGCAAATTCTAACACTAGAAGAGCTTTGATCAGTTTTACTTGGTAAAGAACTCAGGATGCAAGCCATTCATGCACTCAAAGGTCATTCCAATGACTAAGCATTCAAAGCTTCAGATAGAAGCAGAGGCAAAGGCAGAGGAAGATCATTCTAATGAAGTGGTCATCATTAGCAACAATAAAGTCAGCATCAGCATCATCCTTAGCAACATCAACATCAACAAAGAGGAAATCATTCCAATCGAGGAAGATTCCAAGGATGAGGGAATGCATCCACCAATGTGTCAAACATTCAGTGCAACTGCTACTATTGTCATAAGTTTGGACACTATGGAAGAGATTGCCACAAGAAGTAGTACGACCAAGGTGGTCACTCCAGCAGCAATTGAGGAAATTTTTTAGGAAGAGGAAATCATCGTGGTGGACATTCAAGTCACATCCATTATGCAAATGAACCTGAGAATATGTTCCTTGAAAGCGAGGATATGTAGAAGATTGATACAATGTATCTTGACAATGATTGCAATTCAAAAGAGGATTTTAGTTATCAAGTCGACCAAGCAGATCAAGATCCTTGGTACATCAATAGCGTTGCATCATCTCATATGACAAAGCATTAGGAATGGTTCACAGAGATGAAACCATTAGAAGGATAGAAGAATGTCATCTACACAATGGTAGATAATACACCAAATCTAGTTCAAGGGAAAGACATTGTCCCTATGAACAATTTCACTAGTACATAAGGATGGGTGAAAGATGTACTCTTTGTTCCAAAGCTCAACAAGAACCTCTTATCAGTAGGTCAAATGATGGAACACAAATACCGAGTCATCTTCAATGAAGATGAATACACAATCAAAGATAAATACAGAGGATTTCAGGCAGCTAGTAGGAATAGCAACAGTCAAGGAAGGACTCTTGTTCAGATACTAGCTACAGTACCAAATTTGCATGCCATGTCAGCTCAACTACAACAACAGATGCCACTTTCCACAAAATGGCATAGGAGATATGGACATGTCAATTTCAAAATCTTGATAGAGCTCAAAAATCAGAATATGGTAATTGGAATTCCAAAGCTTCAACTTCTTGGAAACGTTTGTGAAGCATGCTGATTCGACAAACAAAACCAAACCAACTTTGGTAGAAGCACCTCTCAAGCACGCAGTATTCTAGATTTGATTCATATAGATGTATGGAGCTATGCCCAGGTGTGCGCCATCAATGGTTCACTTTACTACTTGACTTTCATCAATGACTATAGTAGATATTGTTGGGTCTGCTTTTTGAAAGAGAAATCTTAGTCTTTTCCAAATTTCAAGAGTTCAAAGCCATGGTAGAAAAGTAGACAGGTAGAAAGATCAAAGTCATGAGATCAGATAGAGGAGGTGAATACATATCTTTAGCATTCATGAACTTTTGCAGAAGTCATGGCATTCGGAGACAATTCACCTGTGCAGATACTCATCAGAAGAATGCAAGAGCTAAAAGGAAGAATGGTACTTTACCAGATAGTGCTAGAGCAATGCTTAGTGAGAAGCATCTTTTGAATCAGTATTGTGGGCAGAAGCAATAGCCACTACAAACTACTTTCTTAATCAACTTTCGACTAAACCAATACATGGTATGACACCTTATGAAGCATTCACTAGACATAAGCCATGCATTGGGCATCTACCCATCTTTGGTTGCATAGCATATGCACACATACATGACGATCATCGCAAAAAATTGGATGCAAAATCATGTACATGCATCATTGTTGGCTACAGTGGACAGCAAAGCATGTAAGTTGTATGATCCCATCAACTAGAAGGTCGTTATCTCTAGAGATGTAATCTTTGATAAGGAGTAAGAATGGAAAACCTCAAATACATAGGAGATAGATGCACCAATTACTCAGTTATCCACAGAAAAGGTTGATGAATAAGAGCAAGAATTGCCAGAGATGCCACAAGAAGAACCACAACAACTTAGACAGTCTACTAGGGAAAGCAAACCACTAGCCAGATTGACATATGCTCAAAAAGGCAAAGTAATTCAGATGAAACCACAACTATGCTCTTATGATTACCATCATGGCTATGGAAGAGCCACTGTACTTTGAAGATGCAATTGACAAGCCAGAATGGCAAACTACTATGAATGAAGAAATGGAAGCTTTGTACAAGAACAATACTTGGGAATTATGAGACCTTCTACCAGGAAAGAAGGCCATAGCAAACAAATGGATATACAAAGTGAAGTACAATCTAGATGGAAGCAGTGAAAGATACAAAGCCAAACTATTTGCAAAAGGATTTGCATAGCAATATGGTCAGGATTATGATGAGACTTATGCTCCAATAGAAAAGATGAATTCCATGCGGTTCTTAATATCACTAGTGACACTCAGCAGATGCAATGTGTACCAATTCGATGTCAAGAATGCTTTTCTCAATGGTTACCTAGACGAGGAAGTCTACATGCAACAACCAACAGATTATGTTGAGCCAAGAAAGGAAAATTAGGTTTGCCATCTCAAGAAAAGTCTCTACAGCTTAAAGCAAGCACCCAGAAGTTGGTACAGCAAAATCGACAAGTACTTTGCTAATCTGAGATACATGAAATCCAATGTAGATCATACTCTCTACTAGAAAATTCAAGGTATTACTATTGCACTTTTGTATGTAGATGATCTGATTGTGATTGGAAGCAAGGATAGCTTCATCAAAAATTTGAAACAAGACTATCTATAGCATTCAACATGAAAGATCTTGGACTTATGCACTATTGTCTTGGTATTGAGTTCTGGAGAGATTCAGATAGCATCTTTATGAGTCAGCTGAAATATGTTGACAGTGTAGCCAAAAGAGTCTTGAGATACATCAGAGGTACAAGACAGTTTGGGATAGAATACATAGGAAGTCATCCAAGGTTGCATGGATATTGTGATAGTGACTAAATTCTAGCACACTTTTTGAGGTGGTCTTTGAATGCTGTTTTCGCTCGAAAAAAAGCCTGAATATCGGATGTAACATAATATTCTTCTTTCTCCTCATCAACATCCCATTGTTTGGACTCTGCTCATCTGAATTATGTTTTTTGTTATGTTTCTGTTCTTGCTTCGGAATCCCAGTTTCTGAATTCAAACCTTTCGGAACTACTACCACCCAACTTGAACAAGGATCTTCTACTTGCTTCTTTGCATATTTTTGTATAATGCTTTGCACATCAATCATAAAAATAGGGATTAATGATGGATTTCTTCAAAGAAAACACTCTTCTTCATCATCAATAACTTCAACAACCATGTTGATACCTTTAGCTACCAAAGGTTGAATACCCTTGGGTACATGTCTTTTCGGTACCATGGACATCTTGAATTTCTTTTTCCCTTTGCAAATAGTAACCTTGTCTGCTCCTGAGTCTTGCTTTATCTTAGTTGTTCTAAACTAGGGTCTACCCAACAACATTGAATAAGAGTTGTTATTCCCCCTCCAATCGTAGCACCATAAAGCGTACCATGTAGGTCAACCCACAAACACTGATTTGCTGGTTCCTTACTATTCAGAGTGGCTGAATCTGCCTCTAATCCATCATCTTGACTTGAAAAGGGGTTGGTTGTAATTCATTCACATAGAACTTTTTATACAATTCTTTGGATAGTATATTCACACCAGACCCACCATCCAACAAAACTTTTGGTACCAGTTGGGATTTATACTCCACTGCAAATCACAGGGACTATATAGTCTACATCCTCTATGTGGGTAGAGTTTACGTCAAGCTCCTCTTGCTAGAGAGTGAGGTCTTCTTTCCATTACTTCCTTAACTGCTACAACTGCCTTATCCATTGGGCTTGTACTTGTGTCTCCCAACTTAGACAAAAATTGGGTTTTGAAAGCTGGGACCCAATTCAATATATGATCCAAAGTCACATCAATTTTAGCCTTTAACAGATTTTGAAACAGCTCCTCTTGGTTAGCTTCTTCTACACTATTCTTCTATACAATTGTGTCTACCATTGACTGCTCACCTTTGTGTTTTTTCTTGGAAATAGTATCTTTAGTTGGCTATGCTGCACTCCCTTGAACAGCATCCACTTGTTCTTTCTTTCCTAGAACTAGCTTAGCCTCTTCAGGTTGTCTTTTTCCTTCATCACCATGGCAGTCTCACATGGACTAGTCAACCTCTTGTGGAGGGTACAAACAAACCTAAGAAGGATGATTGCATGCTCTCCGTGTGGCATCCTGTGTGCCCACATGGCAGCCTCTCTCTCCATATTCCCCCTTCCATGCTATAGGTGTCACTCCCCCATGCTCTCCTCATTTAGGGGCATACAAATGGGGAGTTGGCCCTAATTTTCTCCTTGGGAAGAGCGCTAAGGAACGCATTAAAGGTGTCTTCTGTGTCTGAACCAAACTCTCATAGATCAAACATCAACATCTGCTATCTAAAGGCATGGTCCATGTCATCTGGAAACCACTCCGCATCATCCATACTCCACCTGCGTCATACTTGGAAACTAGTCCATCATGTCTCCCTCGAAGTGGTAGCGATCATCTCACAAATTCTTCATGGAAATATACATCCAGAGCTCTTCCTGTCTCCGGATCAATGCTCCTTGTGAGAAATCCTCTGGTTCGGATCCGGAGTCTTCCAAGATCACATACATACTCTCTTTTTGCTCTCCTATCTCTACATGAAGTATTTAACAGATTCTGCTCTATAACCCTCCAGCATCATGCACCTGAAACCTTTTGGGAAGGCTTCTTTGACAATTGACCTTGACAGCACCGTGTCCTCCACAAGAAGTCCACATCACCACCTTTCTTACTCCTCCAAGAAGTCTAGCATGCCTTTGCTTTGAAACTACCCCCTCTGGCTATCTGGCAGGTCTTGTCCTATTGAGAACTCCAAACCAACCAAATATTCCATAGCATCATTAAAAAATAGTGAGAATACATACCCTGGATGAATATACGTGTTTTGCCTGCTTTTGCAGCAAACAGGCACCTATCTTGAGTGCCACGGTCATGTGAGTCTAGTGTCGATGGCCTTGTCCTCAATCTGAGCCCCTCAGCTGTCCTCCCAATCATAATCTGCATTGGTGCACCAGCACTCAATATCTGACATCATGACAGACAACACCCTGCTGGCAAATAATGTCTCAAGGATGCTTAGGGAAACTAGCAAAAACAATCCTCCTGCTACCACATTTGTTGTTGGTTTCTCCTCTTCAGACTGGTGATCATCTTTTTTCAATTTGCAATCCTTGGCAATGTGTCCAGGCTTTTCTTTGTTTATGTTTCTTGCCTCCATTTTTCGATGAGTCCCCTGCCTCCTTTGAGTCGCCGTCCGCCTTGGACTTACCATGTCCAGGCTAACCTTGTTGTTTGTAGTAGCTTCAATCGCTCTGTAATGGTTAGTGTCGTGACCAAACTCCAAAAGTTCTTGGGAAGCATACTGAGCACCATAGTTCTTTCCATACGTTTCCATACGACATATGCATATGGGTATGGAAGTATGGAATGAGTATGGAAAAATGCCCCTGGCTGAACCAAATTTTTCATACTTTCAAAACATAAGGCATAGCAAATTTTATTAACAAGTTCAAGTTTCAACTACTTAAGCATTCAAAAAATATAAATTAAACCATAAACACTTATAGAAATTAAAGACTTGTCACTTCATGATTCATTAGTCGCCAAATACGTCAATGATCAAGGATTGAAGAGTCATGTGGCTTAAGACTTTAAAAGACAAGTGTAGGAAAAACTTCCAAGTTCCAACTTTCAACTTTCAAGCATCACATGGTGGAGTAGGTGTAAATGTCCTATCCAAGGAGCTATACGATGAATGGGGTCTCCCACCAATGCAAAAGGCTAATTTCAACATATGCCTTGTCGATGATTCACGAGAAAAACCCTTGGGAATAGTGAATGGCGTGTTAACAAAAGTCAAAGGAGTCCGCTTTTCCCTTCAATTCACAATCTTGGATCTCCCCAAGAAATTCCATCAAATCTTGTTGGGACGTCCTTGTTGGTTGCGTGGAAGCATCAATCCTTGGTTGCATGAAGCATCAGTCCTCCATGATTGGGGAACTGATAGAATGACAATCCAAAATCATGACACCACAGTAAGTGTCAATGTGGGGATAGAAGCAATACAACCAATTGTTCTTAGAGCGTTGGATGAAACCTCTTCAATGAAGATCTCAAGCAAATTAGCTCCCCTACAAACATCATGCCATAGCGAGCGATACACAAAGCAATTTCAATATTTGGATCAATTCATGCAGGCAAACTAGGACCATTGAATTGTATCTTACCAAGCCAGATCCCTCAAAATCTGAGCCATCTCCTCTTGAATGGTCCCCTGATGGACTTGAAGGAGTATGCACAACAAATGAACCCTTACTTGGGAATACTTTGCTAGTGGAAAAGCTACCCCATAGCTCCCAACGTAAGAAGTTTTGAAAGTATAAGCCACATGTGCAGATGAAGCTCGATCAAGAGACTTCAGAAAAAGAAAGTCCCCAAGAGCCTCAAAAATTGGTTAATCACCTAGTTTTCATCGCACATGTCAGGCTAGTTCAACACCATCAGAGGCTGATCTTCGAGAAGTGCCAGAGTACTTCAAGAACTACACAAGTGGTAGTGTCCCCATTGCAATGCAATACCACTAGGAGAATTTGAAGTTCAAGAAAGTGATAGCATTGAAGAGACTCCAATCTATGAGGGACCGGCAAAAACTCAAACAATAAAACTCACCCTTGAAGGGAAGGAAGAAAAAATTAGTTTTCATTGGGAAACAACTTACATAGGAAGATGAAACCAAGCTCAAAACACTCCTAATGGAATACCAAGACTTCCTAGCATTAGCATGGTCATATGGGGAAATGAAAGGAATTTCACCAGAGGTGGCAGTGCACATGATACATCTAAGGGAAGGTGCCCACCCTAAGGTATGTGGACCTTATTGAACAAATCCAAAATATGGCACCATGGTTTATGATGAACTGGAAAAACTCTTAGAGGCCTGATTCATCTATGAGATCGAGCACACTGATTGGGTTTCACCCATCGTCATCATGCCTAAATGCAATAAAAAGCTAAGAATATGCATTAACTTAAAGAATGTGAATGATGCCACAGTTAGGGATCACTATCCCTTATCCTTAACAGAAATAGTGTTGGAAAAGGTGGCACATTTCGAGATATATGGGATTGCAACTGACATGGATAAAATCAAAATCATTATGGAATTGCCTCCTATAAATTCCAAAGTTGTAGAGGTCTTTATGGGACATGCCGGCTATTATAGAAGATTTATCTTGTGGTATGCCATGATAGCCAGACCACTTTACAAATTATTAGTGGAATTCTTATGGACAAAAGAGTGCGACCAAATCTTTGAGCTTTTAAAGCGGCACCTAATCACAAATTCCATCCTTATATCTCCTAATTGGGATATTGATTTTCATGTTCATACTGATGGCTCCAAGTATGCAATTGGGAGTGTGCTTTGCCAACCTGGTGAACATAAGAAAGACTACCCATTCTACTTTGCCAGTCGACAACTCAATGATGCAAAGGTCAACCATACCACCATAGAAAGAGAAGCGCTAGTAATGGTGTGTAGTGTTAAGAAATTTTGGCACTATCTATTGGCAAATGATTTTGTCTTCTACACCGACTATCAAGCATTGCTTTATCTTGTAAACCATCTGTGTAAAACAAGGAGAATAACTAGATGGCTCCTCTTGCTTCAAGAATTCAACTTCAAAATAGTGGTTCGCAAAGGTGCCCAGCACTACATTGTCGATCACATGTCTCGTGTCAAGTTGGAAGAAGAATCCAATAGAGTAAGTAGAAGATGACTTGCCAGATGCCACACTATTTCAGATAGATGTTGTTCGAGATTGGTGTGCAGATATCATTGGGTACTTAATGGCAGGAAGACCACCCCCTGAAATGAAAGCAGTGGATGCCAGAAAACTAATTTTAAAAGCTGCACCCTATTAACTCATTGCAGGACAATTGTACAAGATGGGCAAGGGCTAGGTTTTAAGAAGATGTGTAATGCCTCATGAGATCATGCCAATCCTGAGTGAAGTCCATGGAGGAATTGTAGGAGGACACTTCCAAGGGGAAGCCACAGCAAGAAAAGTCCTCCTCGCAAGCTACTAGTGGCCAACACTTTGGTCAAATGCCTATGAATATGTCAAAGGTTGTGATGTATGCCATCGGGCTACTAAACCACAACACAAGGACTTCAATCCCCTAACAATAGTTGTTGCACAAAAACCATTTGAAAAATGGGGGATTGACTATGTGGGTCCCATCCATCTAGCAGCAAAGGGAACACAGGCACGCTACATCCTTGTGGCCACTGATTAGTTTACCAAATGGGCTAAAGCTAAAGTAGTCAAAAAGGTAGATTCTAGAAGCACAGTACGAGAATGTGATCACCCGATTTGGATGAAAAGATGCCACCCCAGTCACCACTGGCCTACACAACCATTGACGAGGCCCGATCCTTGGAACTTGTGTGACCACCTACATCCACTTATGCTCTTTCTAATGCAACAACATCTTTCTTAGAGCAAAAGGGTCTGGGTAGTTTGTATGAGAGCCTAAAATCCTTGGAGGACAGCCCTATAATGACCACGTACATTAGGGACTTTCTCTATTCTTACCACTCTAGCGATGCACAAGTTGGCAAGTACGGCACAATCAATATACATCATCAGAGCCCACTTAACATTATCCTTAATAGTACAATCATTCTCCTCCCAACTCAAGGTGCAAAATACCCTACAAGGCTTGCCAATGCTAAATTTCTTGAAATACAGCCTCTCCTCACGAAGGGCACAAAGTTCCATAGGGGTGGGATATTACTTTGCACCATCATTAACCCTCGCCTCAAGGAAACAGCACAATTCCTATCCACAATCTTGGGGGTTGAGGCAAGAATCAATCCCTTCCACTTCGCATTTTTTTATTATTTAGTAGGCAGTTAAAGCAAGACTGGATCTAGCACTTAGTCATCTTCTTCACAAAAAAACTCGATGGTTCATTAGGCCAAAAATGTAAAATTCCACACATATTGGCTGTAATCATCAATAAAGAGCTATAGGAACAAGAAATGACTCTGCCCAATCACCAAAACCTATTGAGGAGTTGGACATTCCCTTCTCACCGGCATGGGAGCCGTCGCCAACTTCTCCTACTATCACATTGGCGAATGCGGATATCTCAGAAGAAATGCCTATTCTAGAGGTCGGAATTGAGGAATTGCCCCAAGAGATGCTACATCTTAGTGCACAATTGCAACCAATATATCTCTAGTAGTAGCAGTAGCTAGAGCTTGAGGCTACATAGGTACCAGCACCACCCATCAATGCCATGCTAGTCAATGAGCCACAAGGAGAGCTAGTGCCAGATCAATGATACGATTGCTATACCCAAGTGACTGACTTACCATTGGACAACCCCCAAGTACTACGGACTCATCAGGATGGCTACATGGGCATTGATTGTATCAGCAATATCGCCAATCCTCATCACCATCTGTCATTCTCCATCACAAAGCTAGCCAAATGCTTCAAATGTCAGAACTATTCACTAGCTTGGTCAAGGAGGAACATGCACAAGAATTGGAAAGATAGATTGTAGCAGCAATTGAAGATCAATTCCATGGAATCGCCATAGAGGTTAGGGCACTTTGAGTGCAAATAGATGAGAAAGAGGTTGAAGAAGTGCGACTGAACCAAGCTCTCTTAGCTCAAGAGAAGGCAGTAAGGGATGTGACCTCCAACCTCCACCAAAGCCAAATATACCTAACAGCAATAGTATAAGCTATGACAATCCTACAGACCTCCTATTACTACTTGACCTCTGCACATGCTCAACAGATGGAGGAACTGTCGACTCACTCTAATCCAAAAAGAAGAAGAGCTCCAAGATTGCCAAGAAAAGCTTGAAGACATGCAACAGTCTTTGGCAATATGCACATTCAGCATTGAAGAGCTTATAAGGGACTACCAAATCTTAAAGGACCAACTTGCTACCGCTAAAGAGGCCAGCACTTCCCAAGCACAAGTCTTGGACCAATGGTCCACTACCACTGAAGTCATTCCTCAACAAGCGCAGGTCACCTTGCAAATGAAAAAGCTTAAGGAGGCATATACATCCATCTACCATAAATATAAAGAAAAAATGGATGAGATGCAATCCCAAAAGATAGTCATCTCCAAGCTTGAACTCCAATTGCTACTGCATGACAATGAGGCAATGGAAGACAACACCAATGAAGTCCCACTACAATGCACAACGGTGGTATACCAAGAGATTATGTTTGCTCTACAAGTGGAAGATCACCTCAAAGCACGAGTGCTTATCCAATGGAAGCAACTCCAACTCAGGATCATATCCGCTCATCCAACAATCAAATGGGAACATTCCATAAGGGCCAAAAATCTACGCATAATGTGCCAATGGTTGTCCGAAGATGAAAAAGTTATCTTCTGCCTGTCTACGCATTTCGGGTTTCTAGCACTCAAGCCTACATCTCTCGCCAGAATATGACCCGAGGTCCTAAGCTACACTTATACTAAAAAATCACCAAAATATCTGTAGGTGACAAAAAGCCACGGAACCCTGCATACCGAGAATACCATGCTCTTCCTACAAAAGTTGTGGGAAAGAGACAACATTAGTATACATTGTACCATATACATTATCACAACATCTGTTAGCACAACTTATGTTAGCACATCTATCTATTAGCATGCGTGGAACCACATTGCTATTAGCACAACTTATGTTAGCACATGTCTGTTAGCATTATGGAACCATATCCATTAGCACATATATTATGAACAAGTTTTTTATTAGCACTTATAGCATATCTATTATTATCATATGTGCTAATTATCATCTATTATTAACATATCTTTCATTGGCCTGCCCCTTTTATGATGACAGAGGTTCCAGACTTTAAAGGGTTTATTGGTGGTTACTTATTTGAAGGCCAGGATAAACTTATTGGACATTCAAACCACCGCATTTTCATTTTTTCATGCAAGATGACATTCCAGTAATGCAGTACAAAATAAATCACACAAGATCATTGGATGCCAAAGGGTGGTAGCATAGAGTTGTGGAAAAGAGATACTCTTGGAAAACCTTTGTTGCTAGTTGGGGAACCACCAGTACTTCCAATGTGTGAGTACTTAAAAGATAGTGCTCATGGTGAATGGCATAAAGAACCATATAAAATATTGAAACAAGCATCGCATTGACAAAGGCTCACTGGATCCTTATTCTATATACATTACGCCAGTGATACAGTATTGGGAAAACATGATCAATGCATTGTTAGAATCTACATCAACTATGCAAAGTCATGATATATGTTCAGGCTTTTGGCCACAGACAACACATGTAGCATAACAAAACACCAACACCGAAAATGAAGGTTTCATGGGTTTAAAGGCATTGGAAGACCACTACTGTGGTCCACAACGTAACAAGCCAAAAGATACATTCCAACCTCTTATAGATGTAAAAAAGGGTGAATTTGTTCTTGTGAGGCCAAGCAACAATATATATCCGATTTGGTTGGGTGAAGCCGGAGTCAGACATTCAATCCAACACTTCTTCTAAAGAAGACAACATGGTATTGATACAGTATTGGGCACCGTGTTTCCTTAAGAAGAATGCGAAGAAGTGTATGCAAATTGTTGGGAGAAATTTTGGATGTGCAATGACAAAGATCCTACATGTTGGGAGCAAGTAGACTCAATAGTATGGAGTTGGACATCGAAAGGAGTGAAGAAGCCCAAGAAGATCAAAATTCCACCTACCGTGCGTGAGAAAGCAGAAGCAAGCCTAGAAGGGGCTAATCAAGTAAGCGATAAGAGTGCAGATTGAGCTAATACTTAATGGTCTTAAGGTTTTGTTTTGTTTAAATAATGGCTTGTATTGAGTAGTTCAGCTGATTGTCTTCCTATTGGTTGAGCACTTTCATGTGTTCACTTCTTGGAAGGTGGCCCTAAGCTGATACTCAATGGTCTTAAGGTTTTATTAAATAAGGGCTTGTATTGAGTAGTTCAGCTCATTGTCTTCCTATTGGTTGAGCACTTTCATGTGTTCAATTCTTGGAAGTTGGCCTTGAGCTAATGCTCAATGGTCTTAAGGCTTTGTTTTCTTTAAATAAGGGCTTGTATTGAGTAGTTTAGCTCTTTGACTTCCTATTGGTTGAATGTGTGACAATTACTAGTGACAAATACTAAAATTTCAAGTTTTCAAGTTTTCATTGTCAAATACTAAATAATTTAAGGTGAGTTATTGTAGGTGGCTTGTGCAATCATGTTGCAATTGAACAAGATTTTTGAGTTTACACAACAAATACTTCATTCCCAAAGTTAATAAAACATCTCACTTATTTTCTCATTAAAATGACATCAATGAGATAAAGAAAGATCATATGCATCATTCCCAAAATTAATGAAACACTCTAAATTAATCAATGTAAAATAACAAAACCAAAAATTAATAGAATTTGACATTCTTAGTCTAAGAAGATGAAACAACTGGTTCCCAAAATTAATGAAACAATGGACACAACAACAAACCAAAGATCCACAGTGTGACTACCACTATGAAATAAGAGATCCATTGTGGTTGAGCCAAGATGAAGATGGGTTAGAAAGATGATAAGAGTTTGAGGAAGGGATCCAAAAAAGGGAGAGTGTAAGGTTCTTCTCCCAATTTCATTTTGAGATTTTCCCAAAGTTACTAATACGGTGTTAAGTGCAATGGACACCAAAAGCAGGCAATGGTTGCCTCTACAGGTCATTTTGGACTCTCTATAGTCGAAAGGAATAGGGGAATCATCAAAAAACGTCTTTTTTGCTCCAAAACCACTTGCTGGCTTGTAAAAAACCACTCAGAGAACTTTCCAAAGGTTTCTGCACACCAAGATGTAGGTAAAGTCACCAAACGGAGCTTTTCCTTCCTCCCACAGAGTTCACCCGTGCTCTGATACCAGTTGTGATATCTCAACAACAGAAGCGGAATGGAAGAAGGTGAGAGAAAGGGAGAGCCAGAAGAGAGAGCCACACAACTTTTGGTGGGTGCAAAACACCCTAATCTTCTATGTCATCCAAATTTTGAGTATTGTACATAACTGGGATTAAGGTATACTGGCCTTTAACCCCACAAAAAGGTGGCAAGATTAAAATAATATAGCTTCTTAGATGGATTTAGTGACTACAACCAAGTGCAAAGGGCTCATAAAGATCAAAATCTAAAATAGAATTTGCAATAGAATGGGGAATATTTGACTATAGAGTCATGCCATTCGAATTATGCAATGCCCTACAACATTCCAAAGAGTCATGTTTAGCGCTTTCAAGTCATTACTCAATAAGTTTCTACAAGTCTTCTTGGATGACTTCTACATCCATTCCAGCAACCAAGACCACCTACAATGTCTTGAAGCTGTTCTAATCAAAAGCAAAGAGTATGGAATCTTCCTAAATCTAACAAAATAGCAGTTCATGGTCACCCACAAAGTTGTTTTGGGACACACCTCCCAAAAGCTAATTTCAAACTAAAATTATTTGTGATAACGTGTAGCTTGAAAGGTTTGAACATTATTTTGGGAGTTTGGTTTATAGTAAGATCTCACCTAGAACCTTGGTGCTTTGAATGCAATGCCTTAAATGTACTTGTATATAAGTAAACATGTACTAGACATGTAATCTTTTAGTAAAGTCTTCATTAAGTATGGACTACTTAATGGGGGCAAGCATTTGGGCAAACCAATGAGCTGATAGCTTGGGGTATCGCTTAAGGTTATTGTTAAAGTCCACATATACTATTCCAAAGCGAGAGGTGAATCCTGACAGCCATTCAAAGTTGTCTAACAATGACCATGCAAAATATCCCTTCACATTTGCCCCATCTTTGATGGCCATGTGCAAATTTGACAAATAGCTCTTGTAATAGTGCAACCTTGTCGTGTCGTTCAATCCCTTAGCAAGAGTGACATTCCCAGGATCATCCATTCCTGCAACATATTTTCAAAAAGTTTGCATCAATAACTACTACTTCATGGTGTGTCTATTCAACAAGTGCACATCAAGAATCATGCTTACCATTCTCTGATAGGAACATAGTTGGATTACCATAATGCTCCTTGATGTAGGTGATTGCCTTGTACATACCCCATGGCACGATGTAAAGCCATGAGGAATGGGCCTAAACAAACAAGTTCTAGATTGTGAGATATCCCCTCAAAAGATGAAGGAGCAACACTTTTTTACTTGAGGATTTTTGTAATTTTAAATCAGTGCTAGAAGAATCTATTTTTATGAGCCTTGGAAAATGAAGGCAACTCCGGTTTCATGTGCTTACAATAGATAATTCATCAAGATTTTGAACTAAAATGTATAAGTTCTCTCCTTTGAAGGAAGGCAAGGCAAACTCACTGCTACTTAAAAATGCATTAAACAATACCCAAATCAAGATTGTAAATAATATCAATGGTAGAGTTTCAATTTTTAAACATACTCTAGGTCCGATCGGAACTCCATTTCGTGCAACTGGAAGAAAAAGATTGAAGTGTCAGCATTAAAATAATATTCTAACATATTACCAACAGGCTAAACCATAACCTCTTTGCTAAACCTTGTAGAAGTGGAGAATTCAAAAATCAAACTAGAGGACGAATCATGGTGATATGTTAAGAATGTTACTATAATACAAAACTATCATCATGTCACACACGTCTAGCCACAACAGATCAAATCACTTAGCAATGTCACAATAATGCAAAATTCAATCATGTGAATAGTCATGACACATCAAGAGCATAGAAAGTAGGCTTGAAACATGCATATCCAAAAATATCGCACTAACGTAGAAATCAATCATTTGAATAGTTAGGAAACATCAAGAGCAAAGAAAGTAGGCTTGAAGGAGAAACATACATGCATATCCAACTTTCCAATCCATTTGGTAGTCTGTTACATTTGATGCTTGAGCAGTTGGTTGAGGATTAAACATATAGTATGTAGTATAGTGGTTGATCCCAACGAAATCCATGGAGCCCTTCACTAATTCAGATTGCTTCTTCGTAAAAAGGGGCAGCCGTGAGCCCACGTTCTCTTGCATTGTCTTCGGATAGCTCCCATATAGAATAGGCTCGATGAACCTGTAGCAACCACACATCTTTAACCTATCAACCATAGACACCCAAAAAAAAGAGGAGAGGACACGTTGCAGCTTGGAGGAGAAGAGCTTGCCACGTATCACAAAGAAGGTGCTCTTGGATGGAGGCTTGGAGGGGGGAGGAGGTGGAAAGACAAGAGGCAGCTTTAGGGGCAAGGAGGAGATAGAAGGTCAATGGAATGGAGGAGATGGAAGGTCACCTTCCGAAGAAAGGACGAGATGGAAAGTTAATGGAATGAAAGGAGGAGATGGAAGGTCTCAGAGCCATGGGTTAAGACTTAGCCAAAATTTAAGAATCAAAGATCCACGTTAGATGGGGAGTGGTTGAGGATGGTCGTGCATCTTTGCTTGTGCTTTGCACATGCAAAGCACGGGTTTAGTACTCGTTCGTTCTATGCAAACACACTTTCCTACTAGACATTTGCATCTTCCTACATTTACCTCAGGACGTTCAGGATGTAAAACTCCACAAGAAGATAGAACCTCTTCTGTTTATTATTGTTTAGTGAACTCCACCACAGATTTACACCTTCTATGTGTAATATAACTCACCAGCCTAACGTGAAGTCCCTCGCCCTCTGAGCAGCTGCTTCATCTTCTGGTGAGCTTGTGAGAGGTTCAAACCATACAAAATCCAGAAGGATTCCTATCTGGCCTCTTTGCTTAGGCTGCACAATCAAAGCCACTACGTTGGATATAGGTCCAACCTCGACGATCTGATTCATTTTGTCAAGCTATCAGTACCTGGTATTTCTGCCTATAGATCTTCACTGCCGATGCGTGCGCAAGTAGCAGGTTGTGAGCGACGATGTATGGCTCTGTTGCTGAGTTACCGGCACTGCAATTTCCGAAAGGCGCTGAGCATCTCCCTGGAGCATCGATTCCATTATCATACCCAAGAACGGCGATCTCCTTTGGTTCGTTGAAGGTCATCCAATGCTTCACCCTATCCCCAAATGTTTTGAAACAGAAATCAGCATAGTTTGCAAAGTCCTCCCTGCATGAGAAGAAGGCAAAATGGTTTAAGCGGTCAGACTTTCAGAGAAACTTGTGCAACACCATGAATGATTCATGATCAGATGACAGACTAGCATGCCAATTCAAAGGTTCCAACCGTGTTGCTCTTACACGCTCAAAGGATTTAACCATCCTCCATATGCTGTTTCGAGTGCTTCCGGCAGATCATAGTGATAAAGATTTGCATATGGCTGAATACCTGGTGTCACAACAAGAATGCGAGCACCGTTATCCCAGAAGAGAGAACTAAATCCCAGTCTAGACTCTGCATAGAGCTCTCTTCATTTGCAAACCTTTTGCTAACAAATAATCGATGAGCCTGTCATAGTATTGCACCCCAACTTGATTGATTCGACCTTTGCCCTCTGCTTTATCAGAAAGTTCTGGTTTGCTAAGCACCTTGTCGACGGAATCGTAAGCATAAGAAAGCTAGGTACGGTGAAAACAGATGCTATTGCTGCAACAGATGTACGTATGCCTGGAAAAATGCGGGACCAAGAGATGGAAAAGCGGTACGCGTCCATGTTTAAGCTCACCATGAGGTCAATATCTTCCTGTATTTTGTACCCCAAAATGGGGCGCAGAAAATTAGCAACTGATTCGGGGGACAATTAGATATATTACGACTGCGGATTTGCATTCAACTACAGGCCGGAATCCTAACCTTGTATCGGTGATACTCGTCGACTGTAACGTCTGCATTAGCGTTATTCGCTATCTTCCCTGCAATTTTAAAGGTGAACATTCTAAATCAAGAATGGAAGAAACCATAACTCAGTAGGCACTCACAAATTAGAGAACAGAACCAAAAATCTTAGTCTAACAGCGACATTGCGAAGATTAGAATATTTAGCAGCTGGACCAGGAATGCGAACGAAGACGTCCCAAATGCTAGGTCCTCGTCCACCTCTCCTCGCTTCTCCTTCCACCTACATGTTTTCAGTCGACATGCCGGCTGTTAACGAGTGCTCATTGCAAAGCAAAATTTGCTGTCAGCAACAAACTTTAAACGATTCTGGAATACGGGTCTCCGCAACTATTCCTGTGAAAGAAACCTAGTGGCGGAGGGACCTGATAGGCAGACGAAGCCGTTCCGAAGATGAATCCTTCTGGGAAGCTAGCTCGGCTTACAGGCTGAAGCTCCTCCTGCTGCTGCGAGTCATTTTCGATGGCAATTCCAAAACGGGTGGCAAACCCACTAATCAGCACAAGAGAAACGACGATCTGTGAAGCATCCATGGGTCTAAATTCCATCTGTGAAGCATCCATGGGCTATGCTTCAAATTTGAGATTGAAGGGATCGCTATTCCTGTCGCAACGTGGCTATTTGTACGACGGCAAGCTGCAAGAACCAGACAAACTCATCGTTTTCACGTTGCAATCTGGTACAAGCAATACCAATGCACTTATTGATTTCACGCGACAATCTGTCCCAAAAACTTGCAATCTTGCAGAGAGACAGAAAAAGTCGTTTCCAACATCATCACACGTATTGCGTGGCCCCAAACTAGTGCAATTTTTCCACAGTACGATCAGAGTATCGTGTTGATCTTGCAGACTTGCGATTTTGGAACTCCCATGGGCCATCATGATTCTTATCTCATGGTTTTGAGAGTCGTGACTCGTGACTCGTGAGAAAATTGATTCCTTTCCAAAGAAAAAGGTCTCCATTGAGCACATGGGAAGCAACAGGATGGGAATGGGAAAAGGTGGTCCCGAGTGGTCCCATGCATATTTCTATCCTATTCCCGTCCCACCATGTGCTAACAAAAAAAGAACTAAGGATGGGTTTAGGAGGAAGAGGACACATGGCATCATTTCATGTGTTTAAGAGATGGGGACCTTATGGGGACAAGGACACATGTCATCTTTCCATGTTTTTGAATCCCTAAAAAGAGGGGAACCCATTCTGGTTGCCAGGGTCTAGAGGCCATGGTCTAGGATGGGAGTAATGATGACAAAAATATTCCCATCCTAAACCCATGCTAGCCCCATCCATGTGCTAAGGCCCTTAGCACCCGTTGGGTTTTGGCAAAGCAGAAATTCCAATTTGTTGGGTTTAAAAAATTGTATTCCACGTGTCGTGATTTCGTTGCCATGCATTTGCATGTAGTTCAAGATAAATTTAATGAAATGCGCCATCGTCTGTTTGCTCGTTAATTGATACTCAATTCACATGAGGTAGTCAATCTATTGTGAATCACGTTTCAGTGCATGATTTGCATGACTTGGAGGAATATGCACAGGCAAAAGAATGTTGCAGCTCAAGGCGGCGTGTTTCGTGGTCTCTGTCAATTCATTCGAGGATGTTTCTGTGATGCATAGGTATTTGCAGTTGATTGCATGTGAGCATGGTAGTGATTCGCAGGTATTTACAGTTGATTGCATCTGAGCATGGTAGGGATTCGCTATTAATTGGAATCGTTAAGAGGATTCAGGTGAGCAGTTGGAGTCTGAGAATGTTCGACGCACTTTGTCTTCCTTTGAATAATTGCAAATCTTCTTCGATGTGCAATTGTAGAAGACTCATGGGCACGAGATTGTACGCAAGTTTGATCTTCGTTCCTACTTTGCCTATAAAAGAACTATGCTTGGACGAAAACATATTCAGACTTCTGCTTCCTTCAATCTCGATTGTGCTTGCTATGCAGGGTTCTGCTAAATACATTACATGGACACCGATAGCAGTGCCTTCGTGAAGGGTATTAGAGCATCAACGTCTTTGCTTGTCTTGCATTCTACGTCTTTCTTCATCTTTCTTTACTTATACTGACTTTTTGTAATGCTTTGTTTTGGCACGTCTTGCCAAAGTATGCCCTCAGATAGTTGCTTTGCCTATCACCCCAGTTTCAAATAAGGTTGTTGTGAAACAAATGGATAACGCTGTGAAAGATGCAAGCGTTGATCAAGGTAAGCCAATTCTAATCCCTCTCTTTACTTGCATTGGGCATTGCTTATTGATTGACGAAAATGGGCGCAATAGATTTCAGTGCCTTGCGTTTCTTATAGCCTTTCTTAATTTCGTCGCCCAGTTTTATACTATGTTTTGATTCATTCAGCCATTATTCGCTCCAGCAAATGTTAAATGCCGTTATTTGCTCTAGCAAATGTTACATGCAAGGGTTGAGTGGTGATACTGTGTTATTGTAAAAGAGGCGTACTATTTGCTTCTCATTTTGTTAGTCTTCAACATTCCTCCCTCAGCGAATTCGTGAATAGATCAAGAACTCACGCCAATTTCCAGCGTTCTACTGTTGGAAGAGTATTTCTGTGCATGCTCCCTTTCTCCACCTCTACCCATCAATTCTGCTGTTTTTCTGATTTCTGCACCATCCTCCAAGCTACCATGTTTCTCGTCTCGTCTCTATTTCTCGTCTCTGCCCTCATCAAATCCGTGAATATATATGCTTCTCCAATTGCTAGCGTCTGCTAGTGCAACGGTATATCTGTGCGTGCTCTTGCTGCTCCCCTTTCTCCACCTCCGCCCATCAACGATGTCCTACCTTCTCATCTCTGCGCCATTGCTGCCTCAAGCCACTAGCCCTTCTGCCTTTCCACGAGGTATGCTATCGTGGATTTGTCAAGCGCTCCTTCTTTACTTCTGCACTATCCAATGCCATACCTTCACCATTTGTATGCCTGCCCTTCCATAATTAATTTAATTGTGGTTGGGACTGCAATTTTATCCATTGAGTTTGCTTTAGGCTTACTTTGGTGAAATATAGCAATACATTTTAACCCATGAGGATCAAATATATGAGCATTTTATTGGTATGAAATTCAGATTAAATCTTGTTTTGTAGGTGATGTTGCTATTTCTGCCTGTTCTTATGTAGAGAAAACAGCATCCCCACCCTCTCCAAGTCCAAATTTCGTGCTTGCTTCCGCAAGTAGACCACCAAAGGAGAACCTCTTGAAAAATTCTCCAATCAAGAAAAGTCCACGACGATCTTTGAAGAATTCATTTCAAGATGTTGTGCAAGAAGCATATGCACAAGATACAAATATAACTTTTTTTTTGTATTTGTTATGTTGTTTTTTTCTCTTAATTTGTTTTTTTTTTGTTGAATTCATTGAAAAAGCTCATACGGTGAAATCTGGAGTATGTTAGTTTTAAATCAACGATCACCTCTTGTGTCCAACGCTTGTCTAAAACTAAGCATTTGCCACCATTGGAGAAACAAATCCCAAACCAAAAAGAGGCACAATTGAAATAATCAACATTGACTCTGATTGACTTAGATGATGGAAATAAAGATGCCAATGTTTGGATGACAACCAAATGCAATTGATGTTTTGAGATTGCATTGGAAATCTACTTTTGATAAAAATCCATTTTCAAACGTTGCTTTTAGAGAGTTTGCTAATGAAATGTTCTTCTTTTTAATTGATTATTTGGAAAAAAGACTTTTGAAATTACATGTTTTTACAATGTATGTTTTATTTTCCTTAACTTGCATCTATGAATAAACTTTCTTCTCCCAAATTTGATTGCTAGTATATAGTAATCTTATAGTTTAGATATGATGATGTGAATTATGCTTATTTTCTTCTGCATTGTCATTTGCAACAAGCAAGCAAGTTCAATCAAATGAAGGCAATGATGAAGTTAATTCATACAATGAAGTGAACAAAAATCAACCCTCACATCATAATTTCCCATCCATTGCCAAAGCTATTGTTCCATCAAAAGAGAACTTCATAGGGGTGGGAAACTCATTAGTGTCTCTCTCTATAGGCCAACTATCGGATTGTGCACCTTATAGATTTGTCTTTGAGGGAAAATTGCTTTGCAAATATGGTACATATAAAGTTGCAAAACCCAAAGTATCCAACATTCTTAAAAGGGGATTTTACAGACAAGTTTTGTGCACATACTATTACTTTGCTCATACCTTCCACTTACATTCATCAATTTGTATATTTCTTACAAATTAGGGAGTTTTATTGAGTGGAAGGGGCAGTAGTTGTGGCAAAAGGAACCACTGAAGGTGGTACCTCTAAGTTCTCCTTACTTGTGGATGCTACCACTTGTATCATTAGGGGGGAACCTTTTGAAGGCAATCTTCGTTTGTTGCCCGATCACTTCCTTTCCACATATGTTCCTTGGGCCGCTGAGATGATCAACTTTAGCAAACTACAAGTCTCACATGTTATGGGAACAATTGCAATTGTTATTATCAAAGTGGCAAGTGATGAAGGCATGGCAGACCAAATCATAGTGGCGAATGGCCCAAGAGATGAAGATAGAGCTGCAATAAGTTATTAGTATCTTTATTTGGTGCTTCTTTTTTTTTAAAACACTTCAAAAGTTAACTTAGTTGATTCTTTTCTTGTGCATCTTGTAGTTGTCTTTTGTGAAGGAAAGAAAAAGCACACTCACTCAACTTGTGCAAGAATTCAATGATGAAGGTGTGGTTATGTATGTGTTGAAGAACGTCTCCTTCCTCATCAAAGGGAACTATTTGTGTCTTTGATTTTACCATCTTGGCATATGTGCCTTATGATTCTATCAAAGATGACCTCAAACAAGCATTCGTGACCCAAGTAGTTATGGTACATAGGTTACTATTTGCAACCCAAATCTTTTTTAACAAAGTTCAATCAAAGTGCACACCCAACTAAATTTTCTTTGAATTTCAAGTATTTGGGATTCTTCACTTCACCAACATCAATGCAGACTTGCTCAAGTAATTTTGCGAGTCATGTGGAGGAGGCCGAGTTAGCCACGATCCTCTTTGACCTTATTGCTACAATTGCAAGGGCCAACAAGCTATTAATAGCACAAGTTCCTTGCTTGACAGGAGACATTGTGCGTTGAGGTGGTGAGCAAGCTCTAGTCCACATTCGCGGCCTTTACGTTGACATTGTGCTTTCATTAGGCTATCCATTTCTTGAGCTATATGAGCAAGATCTAATGACGGCACGAGGAAAGCTAAGGAGTACAAAGCCTAGTGGAAGTTTCACAGTAAACAGTTCTGGATTTGTTATTGCATTTGAGGCAAATGCTTGATGTAATTATTTTGTTTTCAACATATTCCAAAAATGTTGTGCTCTTCGAATCCAATTGTCTTAACATGCAATGTCTATTTGTTTTAAGCAACATCTTTCTTACCTGACTCCAACCTAAATATATCAATGGATTTACAACATTTGCTTGAATCAAAATATTTGGGAAATAATGTAGGCTTCCTCTTAAGCAACCCATCAAACAAAAATGCTCTAATTTGTGTATTGGATTTCTTTCCTAGCCTAACATATCATCAATTACTATCAATGATATTTGAAAAAATTGGCTCTAGTATTGAGACAAGTAGTACAACATGGCATATGTTAGCAGGAATTTGTAGAGATGCAACATTGACCATAGAACACATCGATAATGTGCTTAAGTACTCTTCAACATCTCATGCAATTGTAGTGAACATCCTCCAATGTATCCATGAAGCTTTAGGAGCAATATTCAGTTTGCTTTGCTTTCATGGAATTAAATTCTCAAAGAAGATTACAATAGGAAAATCAAACATATTGAATCAAATGCCTTACTATTTGATGAATCAAAATCACCATGCACAATAACTCCATTGATTCATTTGGAAGGGAAAAGAAAATACAACATATGGAATGAATAAGACAACATAGAATTGCAAGAACTACTTTATAAAAACCCAACATTGTGTGCAAAAGACATTGCAACTATATTTCATGACAATAGAATGCAAAGAACTTACATTATGCAAGCTATTGTAAATAAAATTTACAAGATTAAAAAAGTAGTACTTGCTCAAAACCATGATATGGATAGATTACACTTGCAAAAAGAAAACATGGATAGTCAAAAACTTGCTTCACAACACAAAAGAAAAAGAAAACAAATCTCACTCATACAAAAGTATAATAAAGGAATCGAAGACATTCCAAGCTACCCATGCATATGTTGCGAAACATTGCACATTTCGTGCAAAAATGTGCAAATTGAAGGCCAATTTGGATTGCATGGGAGCGTTGTAAATGTGTTTGCAGATGTAGATAGAGCTCAATGAATACTACCAAGATTTGTGGATGAGAACTACACTATTGCTGTTGCAATCAAATGAAAACTTTCATACAAGCATAGCTATATGAGTGAAATCATTTGTCCTACATTTACAATGCTTGCATTAAAGGAATTGTTGGAAACTCCATTGTACAAACAAAACAATATATGCATAAATACTCTCTGGGAAGATCATGTAAGAAACATTCAATCAAAAGATAGTTTAGAAGACAACAATGACTTTGAAGAGGACAACAATCTTGTAGAAGACATTCAAACGGATACTTTTGTACATGGGATATACACAAGTCAACAAGTTGTTGATTTTGAAAATCAAACAATTGCAGTCACTCCCTTAGAGGGATTCTCCCCACTTAGCATTTTCAAAGACAAATTTTGTGAAGAAATAGGTTTCCCAAAGCTTTTCTTTGGAAACCCCAGAAAATACAACATTCCAGAATGAATTTCCTACCAAACAATTGCACATTGGGAGCTAACAAACTGAGGTAGTCAATAGAGCGAGCGAGAAAAAGCGAGCGGGCCCAATGAAGCGAGCAAGTTTTTTTACAATTCCTCCGATGAGAACAAATTTGAAACCAAACTTACTATAGCAAGATGTTGTCATAATAAGCATACCAATAATCAGACTTACAATCCACCCTATCTTTCACTTGAAGAACATAAACTAATTACCAAACTCATAACATAGATGACTATTGAAATACCACTTCACCTGCAAAATGCACTAGACCAAAACTTTCCAAATGTGTCCATGGTTCACCACAACAATTATCAGTCTATGAACAAAATGGTGTTTTAAACCATATTCTAATCCCCCTGACATTCATCATCAAGAAAGTAGTTGCGCGCATGTGGTTTATCTAATTGGCACTCATCATATCTCTTGTCGGCTGTCATGAATCTTGCCATTTTTTCTGCATAGCATGGTAACAAACTACAACAAAAGATACATTTCAAAGGAAAGTAAGTCAAAGTGGAACAATGAAAATAATTTCCAATAAGAAGAACTTGCCATCCTTATGTGTTATACAAAAGACAATTCGCTACCAACAAAAAGCAGAAAAAATCAATTGCTAGATCAAGGCCTTACAAACACTATCCAAAGCATCAAAATTTGTACTTTCTTGATTCAAAGGCACCCGTAAATCTTCACTATCTACCATATTATAAAGATGCTAAATAACACTTTCAAAGTCCTCAATTTTAGCATTCAAAATATATAACAAAAAAACTCAGGGCCAGTAGCATACTACTCATCAAAGGGGTTTGTGACAGGTTCCACTCTCTCTTCTTCCCCCTCTCCATCATGCTCTGACCTGATCCGTTTTCCAGAATGATCTGCCACAAGTGGCTCAACAATGCTAGCCACAATACCGTTGTCTGAATCAAATGAAAAACAAGGCCTACCAATGGCCTGACAAGCACGCATAAGAGGGGCTGTACCACAACCCATCTCTAGAACCAGCCCTCCAGGAACACAGAGAAGAGACATAATGCAACCTACAAAAAAACTACTCCTCTCTAGTCCACCTCGTGCTAGCTGAGAAGACATCGGCACGATTGTCCTTGAAGAGGGAGGTATGTGATGAGTCCAGACATCTTCACGTGGATCAATCAAAAGCTGTTGGAAAAATGGAAAGCTCTCCTCCCAAAAAACTGTTGGATTCTTCTTTGCTCTACGTATTAGAGCTAATACTGAAGATTGCATCTGGAAACCACATGGAGAAAAACATGTATAGTATATTGACTTCAACTAGCAAGCATTATAGCATGAAAGATGGCAAACATAGCATGCATAGGACTTATCCTTCCAAACATATCATGCATAGAACTAACGAGGAGACATTTGTCAAAGACACTTTTATCATGGAATGCAAACATAGAATGCATGGAATGGTAGCTTACCTTAACACTTTTATCATGTTCTCTACAAAATCCATATGGAAACTTGTCATGAATGATCACACGTCTGACAACCTCCAAGCCCTGGACATATGCAAACCGTTCCATCCAACCAATACATTGTCCTGCAAGCAATTAATTTTATTTAAAACTAGTAGAATGGAAACACAAAATGTGAAATGTCAATTGTGGTATTGTGCCTTACCTGCCAAAGGACATATGCATGCCAACCAACAGACAAAGAAGCTGATGCAACTGCAAGCCCATACCGCACATGGTCCTCGAGCAAGACATTCCAAGTAGGAGTGGATCCTCTCTCATCAAGTGGATAGCCAGATGGAAAATCGAGCAATATAAAATCTGAAGCCCACTTCACCTTCTTACCCATCCTCTTGTAGTCCTGATCTCGACTAGCCACTGTAATAAAAAACTCATGCAAAATAGCATACTTATCATTTCTTTTAGAGTCAGCAAAGTCTTTGCCCATTGCAATGTAATCTCCAACTGTACAAGCAAACAAAGGTGTGATGCCACGGGCCAAGGAAATGTCAGGTGACTGTGATCGATGGAACACGTATTGCTTCACAAGTCCCGAGATTAATTCTCCACCTATATGCAAAAGCAAATCAATTACAAGTAAAAGTAGTGTTAAAGGAACAACTACATATGCAGAACACAACAACACCCTTACCTGCACTCTCTATGTGATCCATTTCATGCCGCATAGGACTAGATGGTCCCTCATCTAGAAAGAGAACAATCATAAACTTATTAATGCAATGTCAAAACGAATTGAAGACAACATCAACAAACAATCATATTGTATCTTCCTTACCTTTTTCTGTAGGATGTTCTTGTTTCTCTTTCTCTTTCTTATCTCTCCTTGAGCTTCCCTCCACTTTGTCCTTACTTGCTTCATTGGCTTTTTGTGAAGCATAAGTATTGTACAAGTCTCTTTCTCGCACCAGTACTTGTCCTTTAGGGAAATCTATCCACCAGGGACAATGTGCTAATTCCCATTGAGAGAGATGGTGCATGCCCGGTGGATACATGCATGCAGCATGACCAATCTCCACCCAACTCTTACACAAATTTGGAATGTCAGAGATCCTTTTCTCTATTGCCAAGTGGGAGAGATATCTATCAACCAAGAAACAAAAAAAAAATGGATGTCCCAAACCATCAAAAATTGTGTAATTACATGAATCAACAGCACAAACATAGACAAATGAAAAATGAACCTTCAAATGAATTGATAACATACCTATAAACCACCCTATGGGCAGCCATGTCCAACTCAGATAGTCCATCTCCCTTTTTTCCACCCTTGCTCTCCATCTTTGTTTCCTTTGATCTTAGCACCACAAACATATGTTTTCTCCCCTCCAATTTTATATCCTCCATGTATTGCTGCAATGTGTAATCCTTAGGGGTATCCAAAGGCATGCCCATTGTTGTGATCACCCTCAAATCTTCAAGCACTTTCAATGACTGTCTCTCCACCTTCTCCAAAAATATCTCTCTACTAATCCACCTAAAAAGTAAAAGTTGACGCAATTTTATAATAAAAAAATAAGAGTCATGCCATTGGCAAGAAACAAACAAACACCATGAAAGATGATTTGTATTGGTAGAAGAAACACACCCTCTGTACTCAAGGTCGCCCACAGGCATGAAGTACATGTCTCGCATAGGTTTAGTGGCTTCTAACAAAGAAAGGAAAATATTTTTTTAACAAAGAAAGGAAAATATTTTTTTTTTCTAATCTCAAATCAGACTTTGCAATGAGTTGGAGCTTCTCCAATGTCACGCAAGAGTCCATACCATCAAAGCGCAAGGCAAACAACTTTTCCAACCAAGCCTCTCCAAGACCAGGATCTATACAATTCAACACCTATCCAAAGATGACATGTCAGTCACTTAACTTCAAAATTATATGCAACAAAGTATAGAAAATTCAATTCACACCTTTCCCATCCTATCAGCAATTCTCTTTTGAATTATGGTACGCTGCTTTCCTTCTGCCTCTCCCATTTGATCTAAAGGTAGCTTTGTAGATATTTTGTCCATTGCTTTTTTAAGCTCTGTATTGTACTCAACCTACATACATAAGTTCCAATTAGAGAAAGCAAAGGAGTGATAAAGATCTAAGCATCAATACAAATGCAACATTCTACCTGGAAGACAAGCCTTGCCAAATAACCTCTTGTCAATGGAAACCATGGCTTCTTCCCTTTACTCTCTTGAGCCCTCCAATTCTCTATTGATTTGATCTCACTCGAAGACAATGTTCTCATAAACACCATAGAGTCACACTCACAAATGTTGTGTGCATTTATGAGTATGTCCCTTAGACTGGGTTTGATAATGGCATGTTCATTCATGCTAGAAAACAAACAGCAAAGTACACAACCCAATCAATAAATGCAAAGTAGCATAAAACACAAATGTGGAGAAGATTCAAAGAGTCCATGTACTTACGAATTCATTCGTTGTAGCCCTGCCAAGAGAGCAATCTCACTAATTTTCCTTGGGTCAATTATTGTGCATACCACTCGTACATGTCTTTTCTTGTTTGTAGGAAAGATTTCCTTGATAACACTCATCCATGCAGTGGTCCTATGATTGCCCTCCCAAACAAATAACATCTTTTGCGACATAAAATGAAAGTCAGTGTTAGACATCACATCTTTCTCAAACTCCCCATCCACCTCTCTCCAGGTGGGAGACCAACTCTTCCTCATATCATCTGTCACAACTATCTCCTCTCCATCACTCTTGCAGACAGATACAATGAAAGACCCTTTCTCTGGGAGATAGCCCTCTACTTGAAATGTACTTTTGAGTGAAGATACATCATCACGAAGTCCTCTCACTCTTGCATAAGGTATCAACCTACACAAGGGAATGCGAGGACACTGATCTGAATCAAGCATCCTACATTTGCCAATCACATCACCTCCTCCTTCCACCTGAACTTCACTATCATCCAACTCATCCTCCTCTACTCTTGGACCTTCATCTCTTTGAGTTGATGATACTTCAACCTCTAGACCCACCACACTTTCTTGCTCTTCTGTTCCACCTACTGATGATTCAACATTGTGATCTACTTTTGTTCCTCTTGTCACCTTTGTAGAATGTGCCACTTGAACTTTTCTGCCTTTTTTTCCTGTCATCCTGAAAAGACAAAAAACACGGCATTTTTCCAATCATAGTTCTCAAAACCTTTTCAATAAAAACCAAAACTAAAAACAAATACATGTATCTACCAATGCAATTGATTTCCAGTTTAGGGAACATTCACCCACTTGTGTCCTAAAAGAAAAAGGTTCATCTCCAATGCACATAGTATATCAACTTGCAGTGGTATCTATACACTTGGATATATGGAATTGCAGTGGTAAATATGCACTTCTATGCCTACCCCATGTATCAATACTTTCTTTCATACTCACAAAAGGTTGCTTCGACCATTTCATCTTTTGTCTATAAGTATGCTTTGGTGTACAGGTCTAATGGTCTTTGGAATGCTATTGGACTCTTGGAGGGATAGGTCACATGGTCTTTTGAACGCTATGCAAGGAGGGGACTATTGGACTGCCCGAGGGACCAAAATAGGCAGCGCATTAACGCTTACTGAAGTGCACGAAAACGTTGAAGCAATTGTATAGCTGCATACAGGATAAATTATACAACGCTTTTATATCTCACGAAAACGTTGAAGCCAATTGTACACAAGTTTCCATGTGCTGCTATTGTATTGCTTATCCTCATGTGTGCAGTGTGCACTTTTTTTTTAACAACAATGAACTTCCCATATTACCTCTTGTAATTATCATCGACTCAACTGATGTGGACCCGTGGCAGAGTCGAGACTCGAGAGCTCCAAATTGATGCTGCTTGCAATCGTTGAATATTTTGACCTTTGTGGTTGAGCAATTTTCAATTTGGATGGACTCTACGTAACCATTTGTGGAAGTACTGGGATTACACTCCAAAATGCGCTCCCTCTATTGAATGATTGGAATCGTGGGTGTGGATAACAGTATCTCCAGGTTTTGATTGAGTGAATTTCAGGTCACATACTCGAGGCTATACAAAATTATGGGTTGCGATCACCTTCTCTACGATTTGTCTTCTTTCTCCTCTTGGTTCTTCAAAATCAAGAAAGAGAACAAGTGCACGTCGAGAGTGTTTTCGTTAAGAGGAACACGTATTTTTGTCCTGTATGCAGCTATACATAATTTTTATATGCATAAGGAGCTGTAACGGGACAAGCAGAGCCCTCTCTACGGTGTCTTTCACACTCACCCACACAATTGGGACCTTCTGTCTATCGAATCGTAATGTTTTTCTTGTTAGGGGATGCCATTCCTACGGCAAGTGCAGCGGCTCGAGAGCGTATCAGGCGGTGTAAGCTTTTCATTTTCCTGGGATGACCCGTTAAATGTCTTCCCGAGCTCCCGGCAGCTCATCAGACGGTGGAGACGATCACGCAATTCATTCCCATTTCATCGCTTCTTTCTTTCTTGTTCTGATGATAATAATAATAATATAGATTTTGTTTTGCTAGATGCTCATGAATCGATCATGACGATGACTCGTCTCAGCAGCTGCTTTTTGTTTGGTGAAATCACAATTACTAACAACAAGAGCGCGCACCCAACAACAACCAGATGAAGACGAAACAGCAAGAATTTTTTTTTAGACGGCGATCCGTCGATGGACGCACGCTCGACGATTCTGTCTGTGAGTTGATCCATGCAATGCATACGTCGGATGCTTACGTCCACGACAAGAATTTTTTAGACGACGATCGATCGATCGATGGACGAAGACGAACGCTTGACCATTCTGTCTGTGGTACATTGCATTCATCGTATGCTTCCGTCCACAATATCATCGTTTTCCCATCAAAATCTTCGTCGTAGCTTCTCTTGGGCATTCGGAAGAATGCGCACTGTCCACGATATCCGATCCATCAAGTCTCGTTTCTATCTGCGCACTCTCCCATCTCGTTTCTCTGACAATATGTAGTCTTTCTCAAGCAATATAGACAAGCAATAATATAGACACCTAAATAACGCTTGCATCTTCTTTCTTTCAAGCTCTCTTCTTCGTCGTCGTCGTGTAATCGCAAGCTCTCTTCTTGCTCTTTTCCTTCGTGTATCGTCTGCTTCATCTTCTCTTCTTCTCTTCGTACGTAGCTCCATTGACTTCGTATCTTTTTCTTCTTCTTCTTCTCCATCGACTACGTAGCTCTTTTCCTTCTGCTTCTTCTCCTTGCGCTTCTGATCATCAGAACAAGGGATCCATTGCTCTCCGAGCTCCCAGCTTCTTGTTTCTTGTTTGTTAGGCTCAGGCCTCCCAATCAATCTCTTACTCACCTCAACGCTTGTCATTATTTCTTGCTCCAAACATGTTAATGGCTTGCCTATCTACGGTATTCCCTTCGAAGGCTTTTCTTTAAAATCTACCAAAACATGAGCAAGCTTCTTCTACAACTTGTGCGCTTCAACTTGCCTTAATCAACGTGGTTTTGGGTATGGATACTACTGAAATCCACAACGTCACATTGAGAGCAACTACGGTTTTCTTCTCCTTTTTTTGCTTCTTTTGGACTTTGACTGTGCCGCATGAAATCTCAGGGTTTTCCTGCCAATGGAAATGCCCATGAGGTATACTGTGGCCTTACCTTTGGGCTGTAGAGAGCTTCCTGTACTTTAGACCCTCCCTGGTTCACAAAAGATAAGCGATGTGATTGGTACAAGAGTAGTAGATTGCTTATACCTTTTTCTTAGGCTCAAAGCTTTGGATAGCTTTGCGTTTAACCATGGAGCGCACGTCAGGACTCTAGGTAGTAGCAACATGCTGAAAGTATTCCTTTGTAAAAACTACGTCCCATGGATCCATTGCTCTCCGAGCTCCCAGCTTCTTCTTCTTCTACCCTCATCCTCCCCCCTCGCCTCCTCCACTGCCCTCCAGCTCATGGAAATGCAAAGGCAAACGATCCACTAGCAAAGGCAGTCCAACTTCCTTCCTGGACTGCCTGGGGCAGCAAAAGAGGCAGCGCGTTAACGCGCTGCCTCTTTTGCTGCCCCAGGCAGTCCAGGAAGGAAGTTGGTGGAACTTTGCTGCCTCTTTTGCTGCCTCTTTTGCTGCCTGGGCAAAGTTCCACCAACTTCCTTCCTGGACTGCCTGGGGCAGCAAAAGAGGCAGCGCGTTAACGCGCTGCCTCTTTTGCTGCCCCAGGCAGTCCAGGAAGGAAGTTGGTGGAACTTTGCTGCCTCTTTTGCTGCCTCTTTTGCTGCCTGGGCAAAGTTCCACCAACTTCCTTCCTGGACTGCTTGGGGCAGCAAAAGAGCGCGCTGCCTCTTTTGCTGCCCCAGGCAGTCCAGGAAGGAAGTTGGTGGAACTTTGCTGCCTCTTTTGCTGCCTGGGCAAAGTTCCACCAACTTCCTTCCTGGACTGCCTGGGGCAGCAAAAGAGGCAGCGCGTTAACACGCTGCCTCTTTTGCTGCCCCAGGCAGTCCAGGAAGGAAGTTCGACTGCCTTCCTGAGCAAGGTAGATGATCGATGGTTTCGGGATCTAGATGTGTTTCGGGAGCTAGATGGTACCGTCAGGCGCATCTTGCAGTTTGGCGATCATGAATGTGTTCTCGTAGCTTAGTTAGTTCGGCGATCATGAACGGATCTCTGATTCAGATCTATGGCTTCGGTGGATGTTTGCAGGCCTCGGCAGATCTCCTAATATAGATTTTTTACAGAAACAATCCCAATCCTTCGCACACTTCCTTTGCCTCACCCATCTTCCTTGTCTTGCCTCACCCATCCTTCCTTGTCTTGCCGCTCCCTCTGCTTGCCCCGTTGCTTTGCCGTTATCTCCCCGCACGGACACCTTCACTTTGGCGTTAACAGTGATGGACGCACCCATTCGGAATTTCCGACCATCGTTTCATTGCCATCGCCTCCAAACGATTCCTCCCTCCCTTCAGAACGTATGAGAGAGAGAGAGAGAGGTGTGTCAAGTTCAAAAGCAAATTTAGAGACTCCATGTTGGGAGCCTCTTTAGTAATCCGTTTGTCTCATATAACGATCACTTCGAATCGAATTAACATCATTTTTTAGCAATCCATGTCTTAGTGTACTTTGTTATCTCAACCACTCCGACCATACAGGTGTTGTGCCTATACGTTTGCAGAAGCACTGGGACAATTCAAGGGTTGAGTTGTTAGATTTGCACGGTGAACATTTCAGTTCACTCGAGTCGTCCTATGAAGTTGCTGGTGGAAATTTGGAGTACTTTGCTAATTGCTTGTTTCTGTAAAAAATCTATATTCGGTGGATGTCTACAAGGCACTCTCGAAGCTCCTGGCGAGTTTAAATTTAGGTTGGATTTCGCAAGCATGCTTGTGAGTGAGTCCTCGCGAGTTTAAATATAGCAGCTGCTGCTTTCTCTTCCGCTAAGTCCAGAAACCGACCAGAGGGCTTTTGGTTTTCGTTATGGACTTCAGCCGGTGCTCGACGATCTCGTACATCTGTCTTTACGAGAATACGCGCTCAGCTACTTCTCTTCTCATGTTTAGTAGAGCATCAAAAATCATCCGACATTTCACTCCTCCATTCCATTTCATGCTTCCGAGCCTCGAGCAAAAGAGGACTGCCTTCCTTCCTTCTTGGACTGCCTGGGGCAGCAAAAGAGGCAGCGCGTTAACGCGCTGCCTCTTTTGTTGCCCTAGGCAGTCCAACTGCCACCACATCGAGTCACCTTTGGATTGCTTGTGATTGATCGTCTTCCTCATCGTTCTCTTCTAAGAATCTATACGAACATGCTTACCCTGCCCCAGGCAGTCCAGGAAGGAAGTTGGATAACCTTGCTCGCTGTGGTGGAACTTCCTTCCTAGACTGCCTGGGGCAGCAAAAGAGGCAGCGCGTTAACGCGCTGCCTCTTTTGCTGCCCCAGGCAGTCCAACCGCCACCACAATGAGCCACCTTGCTTCATATCTCTTTCGGCTCACTTTGCTTCATATCTCTTTCTTGCTTGCACTCTTACCGTTACGCTTGCCTCCCTAGGCTATGGTCGTTGAATTTTTGAAGAGAAAAGAGGAGTACTTACCTCAAAAGCTCTTTGCTCGTTGATGTTTGTTGAAGGCCGCAAGGAGGTCGATGTCGTTGAAGTTTGTTGAAAGCACAAAGAGCTTGATGTCACAGCAGGCATCTCAGAAAGGAAGGAGTCGACATCGCTAAACTTTTGAACTGTGGGAAGATGAGAGGGCAGGAATGGAAGGGGGTGGGGAGTGTTGGAGGAGCGTGAGGAGCATTTGGGGGAAGCTTCAAAGCTGGAGAGAAAGAGAGATAAAATCGCTTCAAGGCTGGAGAGAAAGAGAGATAGAATCTGACCCAGCCCACCACGCTCTTCCTCATAATATCTCCAGATTTTGCATGAGATTTTGTAGTAATGATTTTGCAGGCGATGGTCATTATTAGACAGATTTTGCAGGCGTAGCCTTTAGAGAAACGATTTTTGAGGGATTTTGCAGGCCTGGTCATTATTAGACGGTAGGAGAAGACCGCATAACTAACACCTTGTAATAGTGAGGAGAACACCATGTAATGACTCATGATGGAAATAGTAATATTGCGCGTTCATGCAAATGTGAAGTAAACTAACACATTTCGATAGTTTTCATTTTAGATATGGATTTGAAGATACTACTCATTCTAACTATTGCTAGTAAAATATAGTAATTATAAATCTTTAATTTTTTTCTTGATATTTTAGTCTTTCAATACCAATATATAAATTTGAAAGTTACTTCTTCTTTTATTCATTTATATTAAATATACACCATTACTGAATGAAATGCATGGAGGCGTCATTCAAGTTACTATATGCGTGTTCAAGGCATCTTGTTCAAAGATTACCATTATTCTAAACAAATAAACACATATTGTTCAATAAAGACCTGCAGTTAAACGATCACCTTGGATGCTAATAGTGACATCCATTTGCATTTGACACTTACAGAGACGAACTTGCTTCTCTCCCATAATTCAATGCAGTGGCTCTTTCAACACTTCTCTTCGGTCTCCAACACATCTATGCCATTTCTTCTTTTGCCTCCCTGCTTTCGGACCCTTTGTGTAGCTAGCTTTTCACTTGTTCTTTGGTTGGTGTCGTCTGGTGCTACATCTTGGCTCTAGCATTTGAATCATGCCTTTCTCAGTTTTCATTCGCTTTGGAGAACACGAATCATTGACCATTCGTTTTGACACTCCTTTCCTGGAGGTTTCATTGGTGGAGCTTAAGGAACACTTTCACATTGAGAACGAGGACATTGAGCTGCATCAAGAAATCGGAATAGATGAGCTTGCCATTGTACTTCCAGTGGTGAACTTAGAGGATGGTCAGAAAGGGTTCAAGATTAGTGGTGGCCAACAATCAACCTTAAGAGTTCACATGTCCTATAAGAGAGGTACTCATGGTGACTTTATGAATCATGAACTGAATAGTGTGGTTTCACTTATAGAGAGGATGCCTTTGAATAGTTCTCTTCATGTTGCGCTCAAATCTGCAGTTCGGGTGGAGAAGGTTACTGAGCTTCCTCTAACTTACGATGGATATATTGTCTTCGAACTTCCACCTATGCCTAAGGGTTCACCAATGTCTGGAATGGAACAGAATGCTGATGGTCATGTTTGGACAAAATATTCCACATGTTCGCAAGACTGCTTCAATGGTGTTGTGAGAATGAGTAGATGTTCAGGTTATTTGAGATGTTGTAATTTGGATTGTCCTTTCCTTGAACGAATGGGAATTTTAAATGATACACAATGGAAAGGAAAGCTTAGGAGGCCTCCTCTACCTGGTCCCATTGATCCTGCCTTGGGGTCACTTTTGTGCAAGCATTGTGATGCAATACCAGAGTGTGTTTACCTATGCAGTGCTATTATATATTATTGCTTTCCCCATGAAAGAGTGAAGACAACGAGATGCGCAGTGCATGTGGGTTTCCATGACCATCCAGTTGAAAAAGGTAGAAGTCGAGCAAAGGAAATGCAAGTAGAGGATCTCATTTCAATGCGTGCTAGGTTGAATGGAAATTCTTCTTGCAAAAATATTGAGGTGTCTGTGGCACAAGACCTTGTGATGGAGATGATGCTAGCAAAGGATGGGGTTGTTGTGGAGCCACTAGATGATCAGAAGTTCGAAGAAGTGCTTGAAACCATTACACCAATGACCCAGAGAAGGAGGCTTCAGAGAGTGGTGCAGAGTGCAAGAAGTGAGGCTAGAGGAGGGGATGGTGGAATGGATTCAATACTTGATTTAAAGAGGAGATGCAAATATCCATACCTACAAAGTATCCTATTTCGTGAACAATTGCAAGATGAACAACAACCACATATCTTCAAAATGTCGACCATTGGTCCAGGATCAGGAGTTGATCTAGTGAATCGCATGCGGCCTGGTGGAAGCTTGGGATCACAATGGGTTCATTTTGACCATGTGCATCGAGTGAGGGGATGGTCAACAATGGGTGCTCATGTGTATGACCCATTCATAAGGGAACTATTAACTATAGCAATATGTGAATTCAAGGTGGAGGATAACCATGCTCAAGTTCGATTCTGGGAGCTACTGAACAATACAATGGAGAAGAATGGTTTTAAAAAACCTGAATTCCGTGGATTCATGGCAGATGGAGCAGGAGCAAATTGGCTGGCTGTCCGCACTGTTTACAATGGTGGACCTGAAAATGTGATGGATGGTAGAGAAAGAACTTGTGTTTTCCATTGGGAGATGAGCATGGTTGAGCACACCAGACGATGCATTAAGCCACAATTTCAGGAGGAGAATAAAGTTCTATGTCGGAAGTGGAGAGAGGCAACAACTTCAACTTCTGCAGACCAATGCAAACAAACATTGAATTTGTATTGGTCCCCGATTCATGTGAAGGAGGGTGAGCTACCAACATTGCATACGTGGCTTGCTTGGTGGGATGTTAGAGTCAACCAGTGGGGGGGAATGTTCTTGCGGCAAGAAGAGCAATCTGGATTTGTTCCTACAGTGAACCTTTCAGAGACAAAACATTCTAGCATGAGAGCAGCACATGGATATGCAAAACACATAACATTGTATGATGCTTGTGCAGCAGATCTTGCAATGAGTGTCCTTCAAAGTGCCCACTACAATGCCTTTATGAATGGAAGACACTTGGGTACAGGACCAAATTTGGATGCTCTCCGGCGAAGAATACTTGATGGTAGTGGGTCTGGTAAAGGGGACAGAAATAGGCTTGTGGATTTATCACACATAGTGATTGAAGAGGCTGGGATACAATCTCCTGAGATGAATAGGCCAATAACAGAACCGATGAGCATAAGAAGAAAGAGGGGTTCAAAATGTTCAACATCGGTCCATGGAAATGATAGTCATCGACCAGAATACATGACAGTGACAACAAGGAGAGTGATAGGAAAAAGAAGACAAATTGATTTTAAAAGTCCATCACAAGACATGGTTTGTAGAGAGATAGATATTCATGAAGCCAATTGGGCGATCAGGAGAACCGAACCACATAGTGTTGTCACATGCTTTGGCTACTTGGCAGAGAGTCGGAGACGATGTGGGGCACTAATCAATTCACTTGGTAGAAGTGCAAGTTATGGTGTGCCAGCCCCTTGTTTTAAGGGAAGAAGGCAACATTCTCATGGAGTGATAGAGCAGTTTGTATGGTTTTGTAATACTTCTGTCACCCATACATGGAATGTGGATAAATCCATTCAAGGTGTTCCTGGGGTCTCTCCAGGTGTATGGAAGGTTGCAAGTGGGACATCAATCACTGTAGATGAGAGGGGTGCCCTTGTAAGGGCAGGGTTCGTATTTAATAGTGATGATTCTATTGGTGCGATGGGACCTCCTTATGCACAGCAAATCCATACACCTAGCCATGTGCGCCCTTCTCATCGTGATGGAAAGCTTGTTTCATGGAGAAGTAAGTTGAATAAAGATTTCAAGGAAAGGATACACAAGGCAGTTACAGAAAATGGGGAGGTGGTGAGAGAGAACATCATTATTCCACATGAGGTGCATGTATTCCATGTTCGTACAACAGGATCAATGTCCAAGGGGCTAACATATAGTGTCTTGATTTCAGAGTTTCCACGTTGCACATGCCTTGATTTCACAGAAAGGGAAGCAAGAAAAAGTCCCTACATGCCTTGCAAGCACATATACTTTGTGTTTATTGTTGTCTTGGGCTTAAGTGAAATGGTGCATCAGTTTATGCATCAGGCTACATTGACAAAAGTTGAATTGTTTCAAGCTCTGGGTGGTAGAAGAAACCCATCAAGTATGTAGTGTATGGCTTGGATGCCCTTTTTTTTTCATTTCCTTCAGAATCGGATAATATATGTAGGTGTGCTTCCTTGCATGAAGCTGCACTAAGTTGTATTTTTTGAAGGTGGAAGAAACCCATCAAGCATTTAGTAGGCAGCCTAGATGTCCCTTTTTTATATTTCCTTTGGAAGCGGATGATATACATAGGTGTGCTTCCATGTTTTGGCAATGCACAAAAAAACATTTTGTACAATCATTCCAAGGGTTGGAAGATATTTTGAAGCATCAAATTTTTATATTAATTTTTGTTTGTATGACATATGCTTTTTGTGCTATGGAGTTAATAACTTTTAGAAAAAAGGTGTCTTCTGACAACATGAAGAGCAGTTCATGTAATATGTTACTATTCTCATTATTGAAAGCATTCAATGTTTTATTTTATCATTACTTTTTCACAGCAAAGGAAACATGATTTGAACATGTACTTTTGGAAACATGCTAGCCAAGATGCAGGCGAGTGGGTAAGCTTTCTTGGAGCATAAATTGTGGTAATTGGCTGTCCTGATGAATATGATGTGGTTGTTATTAAACAGATAACACCTTGCATTGTTGTTTGTCCATGCTCGCTTATTTGGCCTCGCTCGCTTTTCTTCGCTCGCTTTTTGGTAATCCTCTAACAAACATAGATAGACGATTTGCAAATTCCATTGACAACCTTTTCTTCAAGACAATGAAGATCCTAGTGAAACAAATTCTCTCGTCTTCTTGGGTCCGCATGCGAAAAGCTCAAATACAAGGTAGGACACTTCAAGTGAAAGATGCTCTTTTGGACACAAACATTGAAAAGGTACTCCAATCAAACAAAGGATATCAAAATTTCACACACCTTTGAACTTCAGCAGACTACAAATATCACCTTAAGAAAACCCATTAGCTATGTTGGAACATTTAGGTCCCCCAACATTCTTCATCATTCTATCATCCGCCGAGAAACTATAGGAACCACTACTAAAGTGTCTAAAAAAATTAAATCCAAATGTTTCAGTGGGTCAATCTCCAAATCCTAACATTGAGCTAAGAAACCTTATTCGTTCAGATCCAATTACTATGGCTCAATATTAAGTGCACTGGTTTCAAGCTCTTAAATCATTAATCTAACAAGATTCAACCATTCTAGGAAAAATCAACGACTTCTTCTTTGTGACAAAGTTCCAGAATAGAGGCAGCCCACATGACCATGGTCTACTATGGATTAATGAAGCACCTACTTTTGGAATACAAACAAATAATGACATAGAAGCATTTGTCGACAAATACATTTCTACAAATGTATATGTCTTCCCTTTGTCCCAAAGAGAAATCCAAACACATAAACATTGCAAAACTTGCTACAAAAGAAATAAGAAATGTAGATTTGGATTTCCATGCCCCCCAATGGTAAACACTAAAGTTCTATTGCCCCTACAACTTGAGTCAATTGACACAACCTTAAAGCAAAAGCTAAAGGCCAGTAAGTCCAAGCTCATGGAAGACACAACACTTTCAATGGACTATGAATCATTCTTGTCAAGTCTTACTTTGTTTGAAGAACAATACATTCTATCACTTCGAGCATCTATTTCACAACCAACTTTATTCCTTAGAAGAGAACCCAAAGACATTCATACAAACAACTTCAATCCAACTTTGTCCAAGCTATGGGGTGCAAATACTCATGTGCAATTCATATAAAATCCACATGGAGCAACTACATATTGCACATATTATATGACAAAGATAGACAAGGAGACCATAGAGGTAGTAAGAGCAGCTATGCTACAAAGCATATCAACAAATGCACAACCAAACGAACGCATTCGGCATGTTGGACATGCTATATTGAATACCCAGCACATTAGCTCCCAACAAGCAGTATACCTATCCTTCTCATTGCCACTCTCAACATCTTCAAGACAATTTCAATATATTAACACTAACCCTCCAAAAAAACGTACATTACTATGGAAGTAGAGAGAAATACTTCAAAAACTAGACCCAAATAGCACAAACATTTACTTTGATGACATTATAGTTAAATATTTTAAAGTGCCCCCGCCTTGAAGGCATTTGCTTGGCAAGTTTTGCAAGTGACTATACAAGTTCCGCTTTCATTTTAACCAAACGTAAAAAGTAAAATTATTCGATTCAATAACTACAGTGAAACAAATGATCCAGAGGGATACTATCGAGAGATTTGTACTTTGTTCTTCCTTACCACCAATTTAAACCATCACTTAATAAAGAAAATGATACATGGCATGACAAATATAATGACAACAAAAGTATTATAGACCAAAATAAGGAAAAGTTTAACAAACTCATTCCTAAAGTTTCATCAAACTCATCAATGCTTACTAGCACTTCAACAATTTCGACGGATGTGAATCCAATCACGAGCTCCGTAATAACTGACATTGCAATGGACATGAATACATTGAAAAATTCAAGAGAACCACATAATCCATGCTTGCTAACTTGCAAGCTACTATGCAACAAAATACACTACAAGACCATAAGAGAACTTAACAAACAACAATGTATTGTTTTAGAGGACATCATGTTAAAAAAACATATTCTCCCCGAAAAAAAATTCCATCTCTTCTTAATAGGAAATGCTAGAACTGGAAAAATTCATGTCTTGATGGCAATTGTCCAAGCCCTTCTAAGATATTATTCTCACAAAGAGACTCACAACGTCGAATTGCCAAAGGTTCTACTACTAGCTTATATAGGAAAAGTTGCCTTTAATATTGGAGGGACAACAATACACTCAGCTCTACACTTACCACTAATGGCATCTCATTACACAAGATTATTAGTAGAAAAACTTCAAGAGCCATCTCTCTCACCCATCCACACAGGGATATCTTCTATGTCTTCCATAGGTGGAGGGGGATTTGCTAGTTTAATCTAGCCTTTGAAACTCTCCCAGAGATTGGGACAATTCCATAATAGGATTCCAATGGGAATTCACACAGGGCAACTTAGAATGCTAGAGAGTGCAGCTCCTTCAAGTTGGCATGGCGATACATTATCACCCTTTTGGTTGCCTGACCTGGTTCCCCAATTCATCCCAAGTAAATCTTCAAGAGCATTTTCATCTACACACTTGCAGGACCACATAGTTTTTGTTCTATGCATATGTATATTCTAAAATAAAGAAACAAAAATGTGCGGAGGCATAAACCAAGATAACCTTGCCCATTTGGATCCAAATGTAAACTTCATGGCCATGCCCACATCCTTTGCAATCTTGTCCTTGTATGATTGCAATGTCCTCGAGTCCACATGGCTATAGCAATCCATGTCTTGAAATTGTGTTGGTGCAATGATTTGTAGATGGCCATAGCTTGATGATGTCGTTGCATTGATGCTGTTCTATTCTTTGAATTGATCCAAGGCCTTATTTCTAAATCCCTCTCATGGCTCCATTGGAAGATCGCACCAACAAGCCACGAAAAAGCACCTTGCACATTGAAGTTGCACCAGAGTATGCCACAACTCGTCAATGTTATGGCCACAAGGTTACCGGCGGCAAAGATACTCTAATGATGAAGACAATACGAGGTTAAGTTTGTCTATTGATGTTGAAGAGGGAGATGTCAAGAATGTGAAAGTCACATCGCAATGGACTCTAAGGGATGTGCGAGAACACCTATTGGTCATGGAGGACGGCATGCCAGAGTCCTTCTACTTTACCTTAAATGGTGGTAAGATTAGCCGCCATGTGGAGAAGTGCATGCATAGTGCCAATTCCATTCCTCCTGCAACTTTGAAGATTGCTAACAATGTGTTTGACTAGTGCAGCATTTAATTTTTTGTTTGTCAAATCCTAGTTATTACTTCAAAAGATGACGGACAATTATATTAAAATGTTATTTCTTTTAATCTTTTCTCCTTTCAATTCATGGTAAATGTTTTTCAAAAAAATTGGGGATTTTATGATTAATTTTAATTTTTAGGGTTTTTATATATATTAAGGGGTAAGAACCCTTTTTACATCATATTCTCACTTTCACATTTAGAGAGCCATAGAAACTCCAGGTCCTCAAAAGTTACTCCCTCCATCAGCTGCTATTTGCCATGGATTCAGCTAGAACTGCATTCCATGACTTCATCTCATGAACTGCATTTGCTGATCGTGTGAGGAAGAGCTATTTTTAGTGTTTGATAGGACTTTAGATGTCCTAGGCACATATATGCGAGCGAAGGATTACTTCTCAGATCTCATTCTTTACATGCGAGATAATTTCTTAAATTTTGCTTATACACTTGACCACTCTTCAAAGAGATGGTTTCCCATAGATTACATAAAGTATATGTTCATAGAGGAACCCAAGTTTGTAAAGCACTTGGCCCGCTTTTATTGCAACCTTACAGATGAAGGGTTTAGGACAGTCGAAGTTCAAGACATCCTAGACATGGGGATCATAGCAAATACAGGCACCAAATTTCTTTCATGGGAGACACTCGGAGTCCTATCGGGGTTCGATGTTAACACAAGTGTCAAAGATCCCGGGGTTTTAGGTTCTGAAGACCAAACAATGGAAGAGTTTCTCTTGACGACACTGGTTTCAATGAGGGATGCAAACATGTCCATATACGATGCACAACCCTCTCATGTAGAAGCTTCCACCTCCAACACAGGTCAGGAGAAAGCGTCCACCTCCCAAATGGAACATCACACAATACCTGGTTCCATAAGCAGATCTCTACTACTTGGTGAACAACCGTTAGACTCAAGTTCACAAATCCTAGTGTACTTAAGAGTCGGCCATTAATTGCACATACTGAAGGGACAGTGAGGTTTAGCGGTGTTAGAGCTATATATAGCTTGCCCTAACTTGAACTAGGTCTCACTTATATATATGTAACTAGTGATCAATATGAATCAGTCTTTGGGAGTCTATTTGGTGTGTCTATCATCCCTTCTTCTTCTCTCTCAACATGGTATCAGAGCTACAAAGGTCTTGCTATTATATGCCCACTGTAATGAAGAAAGACAGGAAGTATTAGTTGTTGATTTGATTATATAGCACTTTCAGTATCTCATCGCTTATTCTTTCTTGTTGCTTACATGGAAAACTAAAGCTGGTTGTTTGAAGTGCCATAAGCTATTTTTGTGCTTGCTTCTCAGCCACAAATTGAGCTTGTTCCTTTTGTACCCATTGTTGAAGTGCCTGAAATCGAGCCTTCTCCACTTCTGCATTCGGGTATGGTGCTTCTTTTATTTGAGGCTCGGGAGCTAATGTGGATGATCTTTGCTACTCATTGCTTGGTAGAGGTAGAGTCACTTGTGCTTTCATTTGAAGAGGTTGTCTTGATTGAATTGGAATATTAGTGTCCTTGGTGGCCTCTTTTTGCTAGCGTGTGATTACATGCACAGGTTGTGATATTATGCTTGTCGGCCCTAGACTTTGATGGTCCACCCCAATAATGCTGATTGGGACATCAGCTTAGCCTCATTTTGTTGGGGGACCTTATTTTTCATGGGACAATCCATACAGGCATGGCCAATGCCGCAATCTCTACAAAGTGGTTGGAAAGTAGTAGGGCTACTGCTACAATGAGGGCACTCTGCGATTCAGCAATTCTCTCCACAATCGTAGCACTTTATTGGTGAATGAGTTGGGCCGAAGTTGATTAGCATAGACAAGTATTAAACCTTCTGCTCCTTCCACATAGTACACTGGGTACTCAACTTCATACTCGAATGGCAAATCCACTTCCTCGCCTTAAAGTTGTTGTATTGGAATTGCCAGAGGAGCTAGATTTGGGGCTCTTGGATATGGTCATGGATTTGGATTCCTGAGTAATTGCAAAACTTGGGTCCGGACGGGAACATGATTCAGCCTCAGAGTTGGGGACGCTTGTGCAAGTGCTGGTTGCCTATACACTGGGATGGGTGCCGATTGGTACTGTTGAAGTCGAGGCGGGTTGTTGCGCATGTTAAAGATGCAACTATTTTCATCATGGTTATCAACTATGTAGATATGGCACCACAACCTTGTCGGTGGATTTGCTTGTGCAGTGATCCTGGCTATTAGGACCGGGCATTCATTTGCTGTATGATTGGCCATGCAATGTGGACACCATACATTTTCTCACCATGGATAAGTCTGAGGTGGCAACTGAGACGTGTGAAGCTTTTATTCCATGGCCTGCGTCATTTCTTCTTTTAGCTTCATGGTCATGGCCTCTAGGCGATCTTCATTAGACATTTCAATAGTGGACTTGGATTTTCTTGCGCACTAGCTCTTCCAACATCACTACTGGTGTTAGAGTCAGTCATGCCATCCTCGATGTCAATGGCTGCCGCATGAGTAGCATTGAATGTTTCGTAACTGCTGCTAATCTTTTTCATGTCTTTGTGGATTTTCTTCCTTAGGCCTGCAATGAACCAGGCCATGAGGTATTTAGCATCGAGGCATGGGTCACATTTGGCAATTAAGCATTTCATCTTGCCCAGGTACGTGCGTACATGTTCTTGCTAAGCTTGTTCAAGCTTGCTTAGTTGGAGAGCGGGATCATCTTATAGTCTCTCCGTTTGAAAGTGCCTCTTGAATTTTGTTTGCAATAAGTCCCATGTGGCTCTTTCTTCCACTAGGAGGTCTAGGTACCAGTCTGAGGCTTCATCGGTTAAGGCCATGGGGAACTAGGCAACCTTGGTTTCAATGGATTGATCTCTACCCGCTCGACATGCAGCATCAAAATGTTGGAGGAATTGGGCTGGATCGCCCCTACCATTATATTTGGGAAGTTTGAGTTTGCCCAGGGGGCACTACCTTGATTGTTATTATTGTTGCCAAAATTGTTGCAAGGGTTAAAGAAATTGTTCCCCTCAACATCTAGTTCAAGATCCCCATCACCATGATGATGCTCGGCCATGTCATGTCATGGAGGAGTCAAAGGCATTTGCTGAATTTCAGGGGGGGCATTCAGGGCAGAGGGTTGTTCGAGGTGTTGGCCAGACGTAGTTGCATGCAGATTTGGCGAGGTGGAACAGGTGCCTTAGAGATGCATTAGTTTTGTAGGGACCATTGTATTAACAATGTGCCTAGGATTGTCCCACGTGAGTAGGAAAATGTGCCGGTGTAGACGGACCGTCAATCGGAGGTCACGGTGGAAATTTATGAGCAAATTAGTGCAAAAAGGGGTCCACACCAGGGTGCAAATTAACGAGTGTTAGGGATGCCAAAATGGTGTGCAATGGATTGGAAAATTTTTCTGTAGTGTAAATTTTCATGTGTGAAATGACAGTTTAGTCTGGGTTCAATTTGGGTCCCAAATCGATGAGTTACGAGGGGTTAAAGTAAGGGCAAAATGGGGCCCTTTCTTTTGGGGGGGGGCCTGGTGTGAATGGGCTTTAGACTTTGAGGGAGCTAGACTAGGGTAGTCCCAATTAGTCTAACTACCCTAACTGTCTAGTTACTTTAACTCGACAGTCACACCAACTGTGAGTTAGAGTAGCTTCCAGTTATAGTGACTAGTAGTTAGTGTACTAACCTAACTAACTAAGGTCAAACTAACTTGGGTTAATACTAACTTAACTACATTTAACTAATCTAATCTAACCAATTAAACTAATCTAGAGTAATACTAACCTAGCCTAGTCAACTAACTTAACCAGGTTAGTTTTAGGGTTAGTTGTTTTTTTTTTGGAGGGAAAAAATGAGGGGGGGGCATCGGGTGACGATGGTGGCGACGGTGGCACAGTGACATCGGTAGATGACTGGGAGGAGGCTATCACGACCGAGGAGGAGGGGCAAAGGGGAGGGGGGAGGGGAGAGGAGTGGTGATGGTGGAAGGGGAGGGTTGGAGAGGAGAGGCGAGAGGCGCAGGAGGTGGGTGGCATGGGAGGCGGAGGCCCAAAGGCAGAGGCGAGCAAGAGAGGGGGGAGTGGGGGGGAAGAGAGGGTGGGTGGTGGGAGGGGGGGAGGGGGGTGGAGGGGGGGTGCAAAGGCGGAGGGGGTTGTGGTGAAGGCGGTGGGCGGGGGGGGGGGGTGGAGGGGGGGGTGAGAGGAGGGTGGGGGTGGGTGGAGGGGAGGCTGGAAGGGGGGCGGGGGGGGTTGAAGGGGGGGTCGGGGTGGGTGGAGAAGGGGGGGGAGGGGGATGGAGGGGGGGTGCAGAAGGGGCGTGGAGGAGGGGCAAAGGGATATGATAACTTCCTCAAATAATACATGCTAATTCCTCAATTATATATGTATTATGCTTTAATCATAACCTTATAGCTTGCGTATGTTGGCTACTTACAACAATTACAAGCTCTAGAAACGATTTTTGAGCTATTTTTTTGTGGGTTGAGGGGCATGGGGAGTCTTAGTGAGGAAATGCTACATTGTATTTGCATCAAAAGAGGATGATTATAGTGTTCACACTCTTCTTGAGATCTTACTTGGGACCCATGCACATGACATTAGAATGAAATGGGAAATGGATGTCATGTTCTATTTGGAGTCATGTTTCTTGATGACATCATACTTTGTGTCATCTATTCTAACAAGGTATGTTTTTATTAACATCATACTTCATGTTGTATATGTCATGTGGGTGTCGTTTATACAATTTGTATGTTTAGAATGATGGAAATATGCATGTATGTATGGGCTTTTAGAATATGAATACTATGGTATGACTTGATGCTACACTATGTGACTTTAAAGGAGTATTATTATGCTTCAAGTATCATGGTTTTTAAAGCTTCATAGCTCTATTGATGATTTAGGGCTATTCATATAGATTCCATGATTGAAAGGGCATAGTTATTATAACCTCCAAGAAGGGCTCATACAATATGCCATTGCATGAACATATTCTCATGCTTTTAAACAGGCATGTTCACAAATGCTCACAATTTATGAATATCTCAAAAAGTATATCACAATAGAAAGCTTGCATAAACTAGAAATCCTACCAACACCATGCCTTGAATTCTTGAACCAGGTTTCCTTTTCTCTATAGTGTAATTTCTATATGCCTTGAGTATTATGAATGGACAGAGGCCCTCCACATACCATGGTGCGTGAACATAAAGGATATGTTGTAAACATGACCATCACATTAGCAACATAAATTGGGCAACACTTCAAGGCCAGAATGCTGCTTCATAGGAAACTATAAACCGCTCGACTACGCACCTTGGGTTATCAAAGGAGTGCTTGAGTGAACCTTCTACTTCTCCTTCTAGAGTGACTTTAGGGGTGAAACGTTTGCCTGCGATGGGGAGATCTTGGCATTGATCTTGATGAGACTGAGGCAATGTCACTAGGAATGGATTGTAATTCTAACATTAGTGAGGTCCATGGGTCTGATGCTAGGATGAGGAGGGCTCTAAGGGTAAAGGAAAAGATGATTGCGAACACACTCTCCCTTCATATGTTGGTGTGATGGGTGAGCAACTTGGGGGAAGCTTTTCATAAGTGGATGATGAATACAAAAGAAGTTTGCTGCATGCAGCAATGGACAAACGTGCGAGAGAAGTGGCTAGGAAGCCGTGGTTTGAAAGTGGGAAAAGATATGCAGTTGCATGTAAGTTGGGTCTGGAGGATATCAAGCCTGAGCTCACCTAGCTGGCAAAGGTTGGTATGGTAGGTACCTATTCTTTACTATCGTGTCTCTTCCCTCGTGGAGCTAGAAGAGTTCCTTTCATTTGATTGTAACATTCCCCCTATTGGCCACTCAGCTCGATGCATTGAGAAAGGATTCCTCCTCATCAAACTCGTGTGAGAGAACCTAAGTGATGAAATGGTCGGCAAATCATCAGCATTTGCAAGAGCAATGGTACAGGCTATCTGGTGGAGTCCAACTTTTGGTATTGACAAATTTTTATTTCATGAGTGCCTAGTATGGGTTGATTTCCCCAATCTTCCTATGATTTTGGGGAATTCCGTTGCACAAATTGAAACTTCTTTGGGTCGTGTGCTTTTTGTACCACCCCTATGAAATTCCTATCTAATCTCAAGAGAGCCTGGATTCTTAGGGATTGAAGCCAAGAAACCCCCACTTTCGTGGATGTTGATTTTCCCAATGGTAAATTCATTGCCCAGTCAGTGCAATTTGGCATATTTTCCAATGCATACTACATTTGGAAAGCTACTCCTCACTTTTAAGGAATTGCTCGTCATCACGAAGGGTGGCAAATACCAAGTTGGCTGTGGAAGAAAAAGAGGGAATCACCACTATCCCTATGGAGAAGCCTACTAAGAAGGATCTACCTCGAGTGAGGCAAAGTCTCCTTCAATTCCCAACATGGGCATGAGGTGCAAAAGAAGGACTGCATGGTGGATCAACCAAATAAATATGATGGGGAGCCTTGGTGTGTGGTGGGACAAAAAGGCAAAATCAAAGGAAGTGGTTTTTGATGGGTAACTTGTACTCCTTGCACGCTGCATGTGTGGAGCTTGAAGTTCCCCCTAATCAAGAAATATGGAAAGCTATGGTGTCGTTCCTTCAAGCCTGGTTAGGTCTGTTAAGGGCAACAGAGGAGTCTCTAATCCAAGCTCGGTCTCACCAACTCTACATGAGATGGAGACAAGCATGTCGAAGCCACCGAAGAGGAAATGCCTGATGCATACCATAGGAAAAGGGTCCTTGAAGAGAAGCCCCAACTGAAGAAAGTGCTTGGTTTGAGTGACCTCAACTCCAATCTCTCTAGATTTGTATATAAAAGGATCAAAGAAGCTACTCAGAGTGCGAGTCAAGGCAAGGAAAATCAATTCAATTTCTTCAGGGATGCTTACAAAGTTCTGGCCAATTAATAAGTAGAGGGTGTATTCAGGATCCATTAGCATCACGTCGATTGTAGTTATCTCTTAGAATTTGTGTGGATGTTGCAGTCCTGCTAAGCAAAAGGGTTGCATTGCTGTCATTAGGAAAGTGAAGCCTAATGTTATTTTCCTTTAAGAGACTAAGTGTGGCGAAGATGATCAGTTTTGGTTTATGCTAGCTAAGTTGGGGTTTGATGTGTTTACCAACTACCTTGCAAGAGGAAGGGATGGATCTGCAATTGCAACTCAACATTCCTTTGGTGGTAAGGAAATTTTTTCAAGTGGCAAGATGGTTTATTGTAGTCTCTCTATCAAGAGATGGTTTCCAATTAACACAATCAAACTCTGTATGCCCCAAATCATCTGGTTGATTGAGCTAATTGTCTCTTAATACTCTTATCTAAAGTGAGTGTTGGATTTCACGGGGAGAAGCGAACTTTACGAAACTTGAAGAGGAGAGGTATCATCCGGCATATAATGTGTCATCTACGAAATTGGAGTCATGGGATGATATTTAGTTGAATCATGTTTTGATAGACTATGTGGACCTAGATCCTAATGGCCTAGGGAGTTTCTCTTGGAGTAATAGATGGATGGGAGAGGGGTTTAGAGTAGGTAGACTTGACAGAATCTATGCTTTTGGTGATGGTTGCACCCATGAAAGGGGAGTACGTGATCAATTTGTGCTTGTCTGATCATCTTCGTATGGTCTAGTCATGCAGCTTTCCATAGACTCGTAAAAGGTTGTTGGACATTCCCTTTAAGTTCAACAAAAGTTTCACAAATCCAGTAGTAAGATTAGGGAACTTTGGGAACTAGCTAAATCTCAAAGTGAGGATCCTTGTAATAGATAGGACCTATGTATTAGAGGAATTGTCCATGAGGCTAGGGATTAGATCAATGTGGACAAAGTGAAAAATATGAAATTTGACAACTTGGTGCAAATGCCCTCTAAGGTAAGCTTTGAATGCAGTTCCGAAAGATTGATTTGTGGCTACGTTCCTAACAGAGGTTGAGGAGGAAATTCAAGTAAGAGAGCTTGAGAAGGTTGAACAAGCCAAGATTCACAGTAGACAGACTTGGCTTGACTTGGGGGATTACTTGAATCGATTCTTCTTTCAATCTGCCAAATGCAAGCAACAAAGGGAATCGACTGACAAGATGATGGACTCGAAAGAGAGAATTGAGATAGAATTTTGGCATATTGCATGATTTTTTCTTGACCACTTGAAAGCCAGTGTTTGAGGAGGTTGGGTGGATGGTATTTGTTGAAATACCCTTGCCAGCCTACAAACTTGAGTTTGGGAATCTCAAAGATCACTTCTTTCCATGCCATTCTCTCTCAAGGAGTGGGAGGCCTCAAAGGTATGAAAAAAGATCGAGCCTTGAGCTCGGATGGCATAACAACTAAATTTTATTTGGAATTATGGGATGTTCTTGGTAAGGACTGGATTGACATGGCTAATGTCTTACTGAATAAAGGATATCTATCCCAATTAGATGTCAATACTAGCCTAATCAAATTATTCCCCAAGAAATAGAGCAAGCTACATGTAGGGGATTGGAGTCAATTTCCATGCTCAATACCTCTTAAAATGTGATTGCCAAAGCTTTGCCCTTACACATAAAACACCTTTACACTCAAGTGGTGGATAAACAGCATTATAGTTTCGTTAAGGGTCGAGATATTTTTGAAAACATATTGAATGTAAGTTTGGCTCCGGATTATGCATGTTCATTAGGACAGAGGTGCATACTTTATGGTTTGGATCTTGATAAAGCATATGATCATGTCCGCCAACGTGATTTTATCCTGATGGTCATGGATAAGCTTGGCTTTGGGGATGCTTTTATTGAAATGGTGGTGGCCTTGTTTGGAAATGCCTTCGTGGCTTTGCGCTTGAATGGTCGAATTGTGGGCTCATTTGAGTTAACTCGCTCATTTAGGTAGGGATGCCACAATACCTCCCCCTCTTTTTGCAATATGCTATATTCCTTTGATCCAAATCATAAAGGAGTCAATGGCTGCTTGTCGCCTAAAGGGATTGAGTCTCTGAACTAGAGAGTAGGTGTGCGCTTAGCTCTTCGCCAATGACATTATGGCCTTTTGTCATGAGAATAATATTTGCATGGATGAGTTAATGAAAGTGTTGACTTGTTTCTATTATGCATCGATGTTTAGTTGGAAAAAGCCCTATGCACTCAATACTAGACTGGATGCCTTGTTGGATTGGCTCAAAATGTTCCTTGTTTAATGGAAAAATAGAGGTGAGGTAATCTACCATTCGGGTGCTCCTATAGGTCTATGAATTTTCGTTTGTTAGCAATTCAATTGGTTTCATGATCGTATAAGGCTAAGCTTTGAGGATGGTATAGTCTCAATTTATAATGGAATACAAGAGCCCTAATGGTGAAGCATGTCCTATCTGCATCTGTCACATATGTGGCGCCAATTTGGAACCTCAAGCTCAGTCACTCAAAGGCGATTGAAAGGCTCTTTAGGGAGTTCTTATGGACCGAGGAAGGTGATAAAAGGTTCTCAAATCTCCAAAGCTATTGGGCGGTTTAGGGGTGCCTAATATTTCCCTTAAAAACATGTTGCTTGTTGGGAAATGGATCCCACGTCTTTTTGGAGAAGCGTTGCCTAGGTTGAAGTAGTCCATTGCTTCATGGAACAAGGGAAAGGTGCTGGTGTTGTTCTTTGGATAGATCTTCCATTGTATGCAAGGCGTTTCTATGATTTTCCTTTGCAAATAGTGGGCTCAAATCTGATGTCTGGTTTAGTTTCTGCTCTATGAGTAAGATGAACTTGGATTAGTAATGCTAGGCTCCATGGGGATGCAAGCTTACATGAATCCATTTGGTGGAGAAATGATGTGGAAGTGGATGGCCATTCACTGATCTCTCCCGTGCTTGAAGTATTTTTAAAAAGGGCTTCAAGTTTGGGCGCAAATTTGGGAGTTTTCAAATGGTAATTGGATGCCTTTAAGGGATATTAGCTGCAATTTCTCTATCCTCGCAATGGCCCACGAATTGCATTAATTCGAAGTCTCTATGGGTTTCTCAATGGCAAACGGGCCAAGTAAATCTTAAGAATATCTTTGCTAAAGTAATCTACATAAATCTAAATGAAGTGCAGCCTGTCTGTTAGGACCTGAACAAGAAGTGGGGCCTATACCGATCACCTGTAAATGATTAGGTTACCATGCTCAATGTAAATGAGAGAATATAATGTAGATTTAAGCTCACATTTTTAAATGTAAGCATGGACAACATTCATTGAATCCTAACTTCACACCTTGATACTTTTGCATGCATGATACAGATGGAAATCCCCTGCATATAGAAATACCACGCAGGGAAAAATCAGATGAGTCAATGGAACACATTCAATGTTCTCCATCTATGAGAACAAAGATATTACTTGTACTTGACCTAAATGGAAATTTGCTCCTCAAGTCCACTAAACCTTCCAATAAACACAAAAGCATACAAATTGATAAGAGAACATGGATTGTGCTTTAAAATGGATGTGCTCTATTCTTGGATAGATTGTTTGGGCACATTCATTTGTGCCTATGGTCAACTGTGGATAATCAAGAATGTGAATTACATGGTTCATTTGATGGACAAGCTTGCAGTGAAACAATTTTCGTTCTACAAAATTATGGGGCAAGATCAATGCTACAAATCACTTACAGAGATATTAAATAGACCGGACAAGCCAGGCGTTCAATGCATGTTTAAGCTCTTGCTTGCCATTTGGGCAAATGATAAAGAGTTTAATGCTAGTAACACCTTGCTTATTGATGATTGTCCGTTTAAGGGCTATGTAAACCCAGAAGAAGATGGTATATATCCATATACTTTTGACATAGGTGACTCTAATGACATATTGAATGTTGAACTTCTCCCTTATCTCCTCCGATTGAGAGATGCGTCAGATATAAGAAATATTATCAAGCTTGACCGTTATGGAAATGAACCAATACATACAAATCATCATCACTATATGTATTTCAAAGAAGTGATTTTGGAGTGGGAGGAGTTCACTTACAAAGTACATAAAACACTTCTTGGAGGAATCTGCTCCAAGCCGAAAGATTAGTTCGACCAGCTCAAGTCATTTTGAGATCGTCCAACATAGTAATTGAAGGGGAGATGCTTGTGAGCCAGATAAGGAACAATCATCAAAAGCTCAAGAACAAGAGCTCAAAACAAGCCCAGCTACCTTGGATTCTTCAAAACTGGATCTCTTGAAGAGGATAAAGTGGCTTAATTCTTTGAATGAGATGCAAGCTTGTTTGTATTGCCTTGAAATTCGGTTATGATCAACCGTATATCACTGGAACTTCTGCCAAAGTGTACATAACAAGACTACAATCTTCACTTGCATTAAACATGCAATAAATCTTTGAGAATGGTAATTACTCATATTATTTGCTTATTTGTGATGCATCATTTTTGTAATTTCCCTTACTTCTCAATATTTATGTTGTGTAACTATTCAACAACTCATCATTCTGTTTCTTTTACGCACAGGGTTTGAAGACATGCCGGAAGAATTGAAGAATAAAGTAATTCTTCACTTTGATTCTAAGTTGAATGGCTTGTGGGATCAAGATGTAACCGATACTAATTGCTTCTATATTCAAGCTCAATGGTGTTGAGTTTAAAGTGAAGACATCATCGATTGTAGGAGCAAGTTATGGCTTGTTTGTACATATGGATGTAAAAGCAAAGAAAGACCTTTTGATATTCAATGGCCCAAAGTATGATTACTATAGTTGGATTACTCTTTGCTCTTACCTTCCAAGGTTTAGGGCCTATGGCCTCCTCGAAGATCCAAATGTTACACCAAAGGAAGATATGCAATACATCGTAGGAGATGCGTTGTATGGTAATGTAGCTAGATACATCAATAGCTCTATTCATTGTAAGGATAGAACAAATGTTATGTATGTATATGACCTTAGAGTACCACCTTGGATCAAAGACAAATGGGATGTTTTACCTACTAATATGTTAGGCTTTATTGTTGTCTACTCTCTTAGAGATATCCATGCAGGAGAGGAGTTGTTTTGTGAGTATGATTTTTAAGATGTAAAACCATTGTCATGATGTTGGTGCACTCCCAATTTAATTTAATATGTTGGTGCTTAATACCATCTTTTTCTTGAGAAAATTTGCATTGTTTAGATTCACAATGCATGGCAATTATATGAGCATGTTTGGAATATTTCAATGGAATGATATAATATTTAGCTAAATAAAAACTTAAAATCATAGTCGAATACATGATTGTTTTTGTTAATTTCCTCCACATCAAACAAAGCACCTTTTATATTTGAATATAATGATCATAGTGTTGTCAATATTTCAATGGAATGATATAATATTTAGCCAAATTAAAACTCAAATACATCTTCGAATATATGATAATTTCTATTAGTTTACTTCCAAAACATCCAAAATGCCTTTGTTTTTTGGGATTTTAAACAAAATGGGAATTGGGATTTTCCCAAAATTACTAATATAGTGTTACTTTGGGAGTTCAAAAACACCTTCATTCTTGAATTTGGCATCATTTTGATGGATTTCTGATGCACTGTCTCTACTTCATGTTTGCGAGTTTGAAGCAACCATTCATAGATCTGTCAGTTCTGGTGGACTCATGAGGTCCTAAAAATTTTGTGTTGGTGTGTTTACAAATAAATCTATTTACAAAACGTTTTTTTGTCCGTGTATTAGACCCGATGATTAGGACAACGATTTTCAAAGTCGTTTGTTCCATTGCTTTCCGGAGGCCCAAAAACCCTGCCTGCAATAGCACTTGCACGATTCCTTGGAGATTTAGAGAAGTTCCATCTCTCTAAGGTGATGAATCATTTGTGTATTCATAGATTGATCTTTTGGAGCTACAGTGATTTGGTTGTAGCCATTCTAACCATCATAAATGAATACATTTCATGTCTTGCAACCTCATCTAAGATCCCATCTATAAATGCTATTGGGAATGGGTCAAGAAATAGTCTAAGCTTTTAGTTTCTAGTAATTCACACATACATAGAGTTTACCATTTTTATTTGGCACTCCACTATGGAAAACAATTAATCATTATAGCCAATAGCATAGATGAATCCTGCCTAAAGAATCTAATTCATCTTTCACTTGTCTAGCTTAATTGGGATTCATTTACTTATTGTCAGATGGGCTTGGCATCTGGTACCAAAGGAATTCTATGTTGACATAACTCAAGGAGAACTCCCCAAAGACCAATGTAAGTCTAAGCAAACATACCTTTGTACATGGTGAAAATATATTTTATAACTTAAAGTTGCTCAACAAAAAGATTGGCACTTACCACCACCATTGTAGGCTTATCTTCCATACCAAGGTTCAGTTATTGAGTTGGTTCTAGAACTAACTACTCGAAGTCAAGGCTTTAATAATGTGACTGGTGTCTTGACTAGTTCTCTTTCTCCTTCAATGTCCTCAATGAAGTTACTTGAGAATAAATCCTTCTCAGTTTTTGCTTTATATCTACAACCACTTGGAAAATATCAATTTCACCCACAAGAAAGATTTGCAATTCCATTAAGTGTGACTCCACATCTTGGGAAAATGGTTCTTCAATTTTCAAATAGGATAATAACTGCTTAGTACCTTTTGAGGATTAGTGGGAATGCACACATCTTTACCATTAGTCTTGATGATCATTTCTTTGGGTCCCCAGTCGCCTAGTGCCTTTGCACTAGTCATCCTAACAGAATAGGATAAGCATTTTGTTCCATGGCAACAATAAGGATAGCAGTGTAAATAAATGCCTCCTACAGAGATAACAACATCCTATAGCATACCTTTGGGATCAACTGGTCATTGGTTTGACATTCGCACTCAGAATGGAGACAGCTTGAATGTCTTAAACTTCAACCATTTTGCAATAATTTCAAAAATAATATTAACTCCTGAACCACCATCTAGATCACACTCAGTATAGCCTACTTCTTAACTTTAATGGTGATAACTGGCACTTCTTAACTTTAAGGTGATAACTGGCACTTCTTCATCCACCACAAATGTATCAATGATAGGAATAGTAACCAAAGAATCAATCTCCTTTGGTTGCTCTTCGGATTCCTTAACTTGTTGTGTGAAGAATTCACTACAATACATGCTATCCACATCAATTCAACAAATGTAAGGCTGATTTTCATACTCTTGAATATTTCCATGCTTGGATTAGCTCTACACTAGAATGTGACAGAGTACTCAGCTCCTATACTCTACACTAGAATGTGATGGAGTACTCGACACTTTGTTCCTTAGATTTTGAAGACTCGCCTAGCTCAGATTGTGGTGTAAACTACTCAAAAGGCATCTCAACTACCGGTGCCTTACTCTTCAATTCTCTTAAAATTTTAGCACCTGTCTCCTTTTGTGCCTTCCAATTAGCATCTTTGTCGAATACATCACTGTCTGTAGAGGTTGCAAAATGGGACCCTTTGGCCTAGTAACCACTTGGGCTTCCACTATGTCTGGTAGCTTGGCTACTACGACTGCTTGGCATTTTGGATCCACTTCCTTTCATTCCATATTAGCTTTAAGGAACGTCAGATGTTCAGCCCAAATTGGAAAGTCAAAACAAAGATGGTTTTCTCCACATCAAAATCATCAAATCTTGGAAGGGTCTGTATTCTTCTCCTTACCATTTTTATCTTTTTCATGATTTTGCTTGGAACACGTGGTTTGCCATTGGTAGGCCTATATCAGTTGTTGTCACCTGGTTGGCAGATATCTACTTTGCAATTTCTACCCTTGAACTAACAATTTGAGTCATCATGTCCAAACTTAGTGCAAGTGTTGCAATACTTGGTTTGTAATCTTCGTCTCAATGTCCATTCCTAGAACACTTACTGCACCATTTTTCATTTCTACCTGGCTTCCCTTGAATGCCTAATTCCTTCAATGCCTTTTTCAACTTGGACTTGAGATTATCTTTCTTTCCTGGTGTTTCATCAGCGTCATTCTCTACATCTTTTTCCTTTGTCTTGCCCTTAAGGCCTTCACTCTTTTCCAAAGCGACAGCTCGGTCGAGTAACTCCTCATATGTCTTAGGTAGATTTACTATTTTTGGCTTAGACAAGTCCACTTGAGTGCATCTTGTAATCAACCAAGCTCTCATGGACTTGTCATATGGCACAATTGTCACCTAATTGATAAGGGCTTGCATCCATAGCATAAAGTCTTGGACAGATCCCCCTTGTTCTATTTTAGTTCATTCAGCTTGGTACGAACATCTTCCCCATTAATTCTTGTCTGAACCTACATAGGAATCATCTTTGTGCATTTTTTATCAAAGTACATGGGAAATAGCCCATGCATTCTTCATCTGTTGTGGCACCATTTATATGACATACGAGCAAAAGAATTTGAAGATGCCTATATAGGTTTTTCATCATTAGTACCCTTGAGATTATGGAATTTTACCTTAATATTTGAAAGAGCTTTAGGTTTCCCTATTTGCTCTCCTGAGTCTTCCACTTGGCAAGCTCCATAGAGCAGATATGCATGATGTCCACTCGAAAGAACAAGGTCTCTAGACCTCCATCTATCATACCCACCTTTGTGTGTATGGGTCGTGGACGACTGATAGAAAAAGTTGCAGGCCTTATGTTTGCCAAAGGCTACACCTGACTATATAGGCCTTCTATCCATATGAAAAGGAACTCGAGCAAATTGCCTTAGCTACTCTGAGCAATAGTCACCCCTTTAGGTGCTCAATGGTGTCTAACTCCATCAAAAGCATGCCTTTCAGTGTTTCTATTGATTCTTTGACCATCTGTTGTTGCAAGTCTTCTTTGATCATGCCTCTCTCGATGGTATCCTTCCAATGGAACAGCCAAGTGGTGTTGACAAAGTCTTCCTCTTCTTTCATTATCGTAATCCTCAAGTTCATGCTAAGGATCAACGAAGGAAATGCCTAACTATTCCAGATCCAAGCTCTTTGTAGATGAGTGCTCGAACTCCTTTTGCCATGATGAACCCTCGCCTACTAGTGTTTAGGAATGCCTCAGCCAATTAGCAATGGCTTGTCCATCTGTCACTACACAATAATCAAATTCCCCCCTCAGATAGCAAGGTCGAGTCTATCTCTTCATTCTCTATGCTCCTATTGTATAGTTGATGCATCTGCTTGCCTCTTTGGGGAACTTAATTATGGCTCTGAGACTGCACTAGCTCTCATGGCTAGACCTAGCCAAATTCTTTAACTCAGGAACTCCGTGGTTGCCTAGCCACATATCTTTGTCTTCTTTTTGAGCATGTATCAGACATTTGCCAAGTTGTGAATTAGCTGATCAATGATGTGAATACTTTCTATAGTCCACACTCCGGTCTGCAAACACGATAGTAGACTGCGCACTCGTCTGTGATTACTCGAAAAAATTCCTTATTATAATAGCTCACAACACCCAGTAACTACTTCAGCTCATCGCTGGTCAGCATGAACCTCTCCCAATGAAATGACTGTGCACTCAATCCTAGGCTTGCTATACTCAATCCACTCAATTCCTCTAACAACAACACGTCAACTTGCAAATTCAATTGACTCTTCCCCAGTAGGATCGCCAAATGTTGACGCTCTGGTTTGCTCACTTCCCGATAGTTAACTCACAAGTGCTCGATGCACAAGGCTTGTGGACTATTAACCCAACTATACAATGATTGGATGAAGATGCTTGCTCTTGCAATCCTTTGCATGCTCGGTTGTGTCCACTGAACTACTGCTTGCCATTGGTCCACCACCCTTAGTTCTTGGTTGACCCTACTTCAAATGCGGGATCACCACTTCCTATTGCTGGTGCTCACCATTCATAAGTTAACAACCTCGCACCGCTAGTTACCACTCGCTATTTGGAAGTTAACAAATGATAACCGCCTAATTGCAAGCACAGGTGCCACTCGCTCTTACACCTATTGGTAAGATTGCCTATTGGCCTAACCCGAGGGCCAACATGCAATTATAAGTGAAGCCCTTGATTAATAATGGAATCACCATTAATACAAAATAGGAATTGACAATTGCCACTAGTTTGAGTGTTGTCCAAAATTTGGACACAGTTGGTTAGAGGGAACAAAAATGTATACCTTTGCTTTGGACACAATTGGTGAGATGAAACAAAACTTATACCTTTGCTTTGGGCTCCTATCCAAACTCTCATACAAAATCATTTTTAGAAAAGAGTGGTCAAAGTTATCTAGGACACAATAATATTTAAAATTGAGTTTTTGGCAAAGAGTGAAGTCATTTCCTATAGCTTCAATTTGCACAAAGTTGAACATTGGATTGTACATATTTTAATTGATGGATTTTGTTTTAGATTTAGTGTTTGTGAGGATATCTTGAGGCTTAGGTTATGTCCACTATTGGGCCAAGCTACTAAAGCCATTGGACTAAGAAGTAAGGGAGACAGCTAACAAGAAACTCTTTCCATGTCATAAGAGTCTCTTAATGGAGTTAGATGCAAGGAGGAGTATGTAGCACATGATCATACTAAATAGATATGGATATTTATTAAGGTTTCTTGCATGAGGGTATAAGTTTTTTAAAATTTTCATGAAATAGATTTACTTGCCAATGCCATCCTTCATTGTGGTTTAGCTTGGTCCTAATGTGGAGACGTCCCTTTACATGGTATGTTGCATTGTGGATTTTCCCATTCTATGCACACTTTTTTGCAATCACATTCACCAAAAAAGGACAACAAGGCCACATCTTATGTTGGCATGACTAGAATGTGGACTATGAGGACAATTCATTCTCATCTAGTATACTATACATAGATCGTCACCAAAAGGGTATGAAATGTAGGTATAGATATAGAGCAGGCAGCCTTTGAGAAGCTAGCATGTCAAATCCTCTTAATAAGGGGTTTTTCAGTTCATTTATGTAAATTTGGTTTTCTTTTTCAAGTCATGAAGGCCCCCTTTTTTTTCCCAATGGCCACCATATAAAGGACTCGTGAATCTTGATTATGGCCACCATCTAAAGTGGAATCATGAATCTTATGCTTCATTGGGGAGCTTGACTATGGCCACCATGTAAAGCGGACTCATGAATCTTATGCTTCATTGGCTCGCTACTTCCTTAATCAAGGTGGTTTTTAGAGAGTGCATCTCATGTTTCCTTCAATGATGAGTGTACAGATATATCTTTTTTATAGATTCGATGATAGCTTTCTAACATGTGCCAAGGTGGTTGTAATCTAGGGTTGTGTGTTGAGCATGAGCTGAGTACAATCTAATGGGCCATATATTATGCTATTTCTAGTTACAATCCAATTACAAATTGGTGTAGATATCATAGCTAACAATTATCTTACACATGCTTGGGAGTTTCTTCCAAGGTTTTCATCTTAGACGTGACCATGTAGAGTGTAAGGAAAGGAGCTTGATTTGGATGCATTTTAGACATGGACAATTGTTATGTATACATTACCAGCTAGATGGATCAAGATATAAGACTCTAGACTATAATATCAAGGGAGTTTAATGCAAAACTTTTAGATACACATATCCTTTTAAATACATATGTATTTATTGCTTTTGGATAAAGTGCATGGAAGGAAAGTCTAGAAAATGATTGATCAAATAATATGGACCCACTTCTCATTTGATGTTTAAATCTTTGATAGTATTAGAGGTAGTAGATATTTAAATCTTTGATAGTAGTAGAGCTAGTAGACACATTTACTGCAGATGAGGGATGGTTTATTACATATACTGTGGCTAATCATTAGTCACTCGCCTATACCTGAACCCAATATTTTGATTCATCGCAAATAGACCTTACTTTTGTGTGCATGAAGCATTGGTGTAAATAAAATTTTGAACTTCATTGTGCACATTGCTCCAGGGCCTTTGCATATAACCCCCCTAAATGACATGCATTTAAAAAAATGGATTTTAAGTACTCCTTGTGCCTTTTATGTAGGTTTCTTAAACCCTTGTGTTGATCTCACCTACTATCATACATATTCCTTAAGGAACTCCCCGAGACATTGCATCAATAATTATCCACCAAGCTAAAATATATTTTCTCTTGGGTGTACAAGTTATTGGTGGGTGTGGTCTAGGAGAGAGTTAATAAGAGACTCTTGCCGTGATGCAAGAGCCTCTTAATGGAATCAAAGGCAAGGAAGAGTGCATATGCATGATCATAGCGTGTTCATATTGTACAAGAACATGCAAAGGGATATGATAACTTCTTCAAATAATACATGCTAATTACTCAATTATATATGTATTATGCTTTAATCATAACCTTATAGCTTGCGTATGTTGGCTACTTACAAGCTCTAGAGATATGATTTTTGAGCTATTTTTTTGTGGGTTGAGGGGCATGGGGAGTCTTATGAGGAAATGCGCATCAAAAAAGGATGATTATAGTGTTCACACTCTTCTTTGAGATCTTCCTTGGGACCCATGCACATGACATTACAATGAAATGGGAAATGGATGTCATGTTCTATTTGGAGTTATATTTTTTGATGACATCATACTTTGTTTCATCTATTCTAACAAGGTATGTTTTTATTAACATTATACTTCATGTTGTATATGTCATGTGGGTGTCATTTATACAATTTGTATGTCTTGAATGATGGAATTGTGCATGTATGTATGGGCTTTTAGCATATGAATACTATGGTGTGACTTGATGCTACACTAGGTGACTTTAAAGGAGTATTATTATGCTTCAAGTATCATGGTTTTTAAAGTTTCATAGCTCTATTGATGATTTAGGGCTATTCATACAGATTCCATGATTGAAAGGGCATAGTTATCATAACCTCCAAGAAGGGATCATACAATATGCCATTGCACGAACATATTCTCATACTTTTAAGCAAGCATGTTCACAAAAGCTCACAATTTATGAATATCTCAAAAAGTATATCACAATAGGCTAGGTTTCCTTTTCTCTATAGTGTATATTCTATATGCCTTAAGTATTATGAATGGACGGAGGCCCTACATACCATGGTGCGTGAACATAAAGAATATGTTGTAAACATGACCATCACATTAGCAACATAAACTAGGCAACACTTCAAGGCCAGAATGTTGCTTCATAGGAAACTATAAACTGCTCGAGCCGAAGCTTGCACACCTTGAGTTATCAGAGGAGTGCTTGAGTGAACCTTCTACTTCTCCTTCTAGAGTGACTTTAGGGGTGAAACGTTTGCCTGCGATGGGGAGATCTTGGCATTGATCTTGATGAGACTGAGGCAATGTCACTAGGAATGGATTGTAATTCTAACATTAGTGAGGTCCATGGGTCTGATGCTAGGATGAGGAGGGTTCTAAGGGTAAAGGAAAAGATGATTGCGAACACACTCTCCCTTCATATGTTGGTGTGATGGGTGAGCGACTTGGGGGAGGCTTTTCATAAGTGGATGATGAATACAAAAGAAGTTTGCTACATGCAGTAGTGGACAAACGTGCAAGAAGTGGCTAGGAAGCTGTGGTTCGAAAGTGGGAAAAGATATGCAATTGCATGTAAGTTGGATTTGGAGGATATCAAGCCTAAGCTCACCCAGCTGGCAAAGGGTGGTATCGTAGTACCTATTTTTTACTGTCATGTCTCTTCCCTCGTGGAGCTAGAAGAGTTTCTTTAATTTGATTGTAACATTCCCCCTGTTGGCCACTCAGCTCGATGCTTTTGGAAAGGATTCTTCCTCATCAAACTGGTGTTAGAGAATCTAAGGGATGAAATGGTTAGCAAATTATCAGCATTTGCAAGAGCAATGGTACAGGTTATCTGGTGGAGTCCAACTTTTGGTATTGACAAATTTTTATTTCATGAGTGCCTAGTCTGGGTTGATTTCCCCAATCTTCCTGTGATTTTGGGGAATTCGGTCGAACAAATTGTAGCTTCTTTGGGTCATGTTCTTTTGGTACCACCCCTATGAAATCCCTATCTAATCTCAAAAGAGACTGGATTCTTAGGGATCGAAGCCAAGAAACCCCCAATTTCGTGGATGTTGAGCTTCCCAATGGTAAAGTCATTGCCTAGTCGGTGCAGTTTGGCATATTTTCCAATGCATACTACATTTGCAAAGCTACGCCTCACTTTTAAGGAATTGCCCGTCATCACGGAGGGTGGCAAATACCAGGTTGGCTATGGAAGAAAAAGAGGGAATCACTATTGTCCCTATGGAGAAGCCTACTAAGAAGGATATGTCTCGAGTGAGGCAAAGTCTCCTTCAATTCCCAACATGGGCATGAGGTACAAAAGAAGGAATGCATGGTGGATCAACCAAATAAATATGATGGGGAGCCTTGGCATGTGGTGGGACAAAAAGGCAAATCAAAGGAAGTGGTTTTTTATGGTAAATTGTACTCCTTGCATGCTACATGTGTGAAGCTTGAAGTTCCCCCTAATTCAAGTATTATGGAAAGCTATGTTGTCGTTCCTTTGAGTCTGGTTAGGTCTGTTAAGGGTACCAGAGGAGTCTCTAATACAAGCTCGGTCTCACCAACTCTACATGAGACAAAGGCAAGCATTTCGAAGCCACCGAAGAGGAAATGCTTGACGCATACCATAGGAAAAGGGTCCTTGAAGAGAAGCCCCAACTGAAGAAAGTGCTTGGTTTGAGTGACCTCAACTCCAATCTCTCTAGATTTGTATATAAAAGGATCAAAGAAGCTACTCAGAGTGCGAGTCAAGGCAAGGAAAATCAATTCAATTTCTTCAGGGATGCTTACAAAGTTTTGGCCAATTAATAAGTAGAGGGTGTATTTAGGATCCATTAGCATCATGTCGATTGTAGTTATCTCTTAGAATTTGTGTGGATGTTCCAGTCCTGCTAAGCAAAAGCGTTGCATTGCCATCATTTGGAAAGTGAAGCCTAATGTTATTTTCCTTTAAGAGACTAAGTGTGGCAAAGATGATCAGTTTTGGTTTATGCTGGCTAAGTTGGGGTTTGATGTATTTACCAACTGCCTTGCAAGAGGAAGGGATGGATTTGCAATTGCAACTCAACATTCCTTTGGCGGTAAGGAAATTTTTTCAAGTGGCAAGATGGTTCATTGCAGTCTCTCTATCAAGAGATGGTTTCCAATTAACACAATCAGTCTTTCTATGCCCAAAATCATCTGGTAGATTGAGCCAATTGTCTCTTAATACTCTTATCTCAGGTGAGTGTTGGATTTTGGGGGGAGAATGGAACTTTACGGAACTTGAAGAGGAGAGGTATCATTCAGCATATAATGTGTCATCTGCGAAATTGGAGTCATGGGATGATATTTAGTTGAATCATGGTTTGATAGACTGTGTGGACCTAGATCCTAATGGCCTAGGGAGTTTCTCTTTGGACAAAGTGAATAAGATGAAATTTGACAACTTGGTGCAAATGCTCTCTGAGATTAGCTTTGAATGCAGTTTCAAAAGATTGATTTGTGGCTACGTTCCTAATAGAGGTTGAGGAGGAAATTCAAGTAAGAGAGCTTGAGAAGGTTGAACAAGCCAGGATTCACAGTAGACAGACTTGGCTTGACTTGGGGGATTGCTTGAATCGGTTCTTCTTTCAATCAGCCAAATACAAGCAACAAAGGGAATCAATTGACAGGATGATGGACCCGAAAGGGAGAATTGAGATAGAGTTTTGGCATATTGCATGATTTTTCCTTGACCATTTGAAAGCCAATGTTTAAGGAGGCTAAGTGGATGGTATTTGTTGAAAATACTTTTGCCGGCTTACAAACTCGAGTTTGGGAATCTCAAAGATCTCTTCTTTCCATGCCATTCTCTCTCGAGGAGATGTGGGAGGCCCTTAAAGGTATGAAAAAAGATCGAGCCTTGAGCTTGGATGGCCTAACAACTAAAATTTATTTGGAATTATGGGATCTTCTTGGTAAGGACTGGGTTGACATGGCTAATGTGTTACTGAATAAAGGATATCTATCCCAATTAGATGTCAATACTAGCCTAATCAAATTATTCCCCAAGAAATAGAGCAAGCTACATGTAGGGGATTGGAGTCGATTTCCATGCTCAATACCTCTTAAAATGTGATTGCCAAAGCTCTGTCCTTACACATAAAACACCTTTGCACTCAAGTGGTGGATAAACAGCATCGTAGGTTCGTTAAGGGTCGAGATATTTTTGAAAACATATCGAATGTAAGTTTGGCTCTGGATTATCCATGTTCATTAGGACAGAGGTGCATACTTTCTGGTTTGGATCTTGATAAAGCATATGATCATGTCTGACGAGATGATTTTATCCTAATGGTCGTGGATAAGCTTGGATTTGGGGATGATTTTATTGAAATGGGGCTGGCCTTGTTTGGAAATGCCTTCGTGGCTTTGTGCCTCAATGGTGGAATTGTGGGCTCATTTGAGTTAACTCACTCATTCAGGTAGGGATGCCACAATAGCTCCCGCTCTTTTTGCAATATGCTATATTCCTTTGATCCAAATCATAAAGTAGTTGATGGCTACTTGTCGCCTTAAGGGATTGAGTCTCCCAACTAGAGAGTAGGTGTGCGCTCAGCTCTTCGCCGATGACATTATGGCCTTTTGTCATGAGAATAATATTTGCATGGATGAGTTAATGAAAGTGTTGACTTGTTTCTATTATGCATCGATGTGTAGTTGGAAAAAGCCCTATGCACTCAGTACTAGTCTGGATGCCTTGTTGGATTGGCTGAAAATGTTCCTTATTTAATGGAAAAATAGAGGTGAGGTAATCTGCCATTCAGGTGCTCCTATAGGTCTATGAATTTTTGTTTGTTAGCAATTCAATTGGTTTAAGGATTGTATAAGGCTAAGCTTTGAGGATGGTATAGTCTCAATTTATAATGGAATATAAGAGCCCTAATCGTGAAGCATGTCCTATTTGCATCTGTCACATATGTGGCGACAATTTGGAACCTCAAGCTCAGTCACTCAAAGGTGATTGAAAGGCTCTTCAGGGAGTTCTTATGGACCAAGGAAGGTGATAAAAGGTTCTCAAATCTCGAAAGCTACAGGGCGGTTTAGGGGTGCCGGATATTTCCCTTAAAAACCTATTGCTTGTCGGGAAATGGATCCCATGTCTTTTTGGAGAAGCGTTGCCTAGGTTGAAGTAGTCCATTGCTTCATGGAGCAAGGGAAAGGTGTTGGTGTTGTTCTTTGGAAAGATCTTCCATGGTATGCAAGGCATTTCTATGATTTTCCTTTGCAAATAGTGGGCTCAAATCTGATGTCTGGTTCAGTTTCTGCTCTACGAGTAAGATGAACTTGGATTGGTAATGCTAGGCCTCATGGGGATGCAAGCTTACATGAATCCATCTGGTGGAGAAATGATGTGGAAGTGGATGGCCATTCACTGGCCTAGCTTGATCTCTCCCGTGCTTGAAGTGTTTCAAGTTTGGGCGCAAATTTGGGAGGTTTGAAATGGTAATTGGATGCCTTTAAGGGATATTAGCTTCAATTTCTCTATCCTTGGAATGGCCCACGAATTGCATGTATCGAAAAGTTTTACATTAATGGCTTCCAGTTCATGCCAAGCTTGCCAAGAGATTCACTATAAATGCAGTATGCAATAAATATGTGAAGAGAATTCAGCATCTAATGTGGTCTTGTCCTATGACCTGGGGGGTTTGGTATCATATTGAGAGTGCAATCCGGAAGGTGGGTTTAATGGCAAAATCTCATCTAGGCTCCAACTAGAAAATGAGTCTGCTAGGAGAAGCCTTGAGATGTGCTTGTACACTCGTTGCATGTTGGCCATATGTGCGAGTTGCTTTTGCATTATCTGTTTAGCTTACCACAAACAAAGTGGTGTTTCAAAATTGGTGGTAGTTGGCTTCAGGGAGAGTATGCTAATAGGTTCACTTAAATCCTATTTGTGGGACCTGGCAAAAGTAGCGGGTAAGTATGATCCTCTTGTTGGCGGATGGCTTGCCGAAATCTCTGCAGTTCTAGTGAGTTCTTGAGATCTCTATCCTTTGGTTTTTCGCCCTGCTATCTCCGCATAGGCCCTAGGGCTTAGCCCATCCTGGGCCAATTTTTGTAACTTGGGTCATTTTTGGGGCTGACCCTCCCAAATAATGTAAGCCAATAATTTATTTTAAAAAAAACATAAACTGACGTAAGGCTAATGCACAAAATTTCAACATAAGAAGGATTACCATGTAATGAGTAATATGTGACTCCCCCATGATTTCACCATCAATAATATGAATTCTCTCAATGTGGTACTAAATCTTTTTATAATACATCTCTTGGATTTGACCATGTTAAAGCAACTTTATTGATTTTGTGTCTTTTTTAACTGTTTCCTATCCTCTTCACATGGCCTCCATGAAATCCCGTCCTAAAAGTCATTCTTCAACTTTTGCCATGCAATGTGTAGAAATTTATTCCATCCTAAAGTTCCAAGCATAAACTAGACAGAGATATGTAACTCGTTGAGTTTGTGCTATTCAACATGCAAAATACATATCACTACTCTCTTCGATGGGATTAGGAAAATGAGATCCCGCTTAGGGTCATAGTAAGGGGCTGCCCTTTGATTGTAAGAGAGAATACCATTGAGATACCGTTTTCCATTGCAAGCTTCCCTTTGCATCCATTGAGACTGGGTGTAGTACAAGCATGCATATTTTGTATTCGCACATACCACACCCATGCAAATTTTGCATTCAGACCTGTATCAAAACCATACAAGCACTTGAGTGTCTTCAAATCATCTGCAAGATGCTATTTGACTCGAAATGTTCCATGCCCATCCATTCATAATGGTTTCCCTTCCTCTAGTGTCTGAATAATTTATCGGATTATGATGCTATCTAGAACCCACATTGAGTTTCCCTTCCTCTTGTGTATGAATAATTTATGGGATTTCGATTCGATCTAGACCCCAATTCAATGTCTCATGGCACTCTTTTGGAATCTCAAATGCAACAAACTACCATATGTCCTTTGAAGATGGGACCCACTTCAATGTCTTGTGTCACTCTTTTGGAGTCTCAAACATAGCAACCACCATATGTCCTTTTTAGATGGGATCAAGAAATCTCACACAACTTTCTCACCTGTCTGAACAAAGTGCAAGGCCTTGTTCATAATGCAAATGCTTACCCTCTCCTGCTTGTGCCCTTTGATGAATTGAATTTCATCTATTTTGATTTATAAACATATCTTACCATTGCATTCTATTGCATGAACAAGAATCTTGTTGTAAGATACATGAAACCAAACCAATAAAATACCATCTAAAGATAGGCATTATTTTTACAATCTTCTCGCATTTCATAGAATTTGACCATGGCACTTTGCATCTTTTGAACATCCAAGTAGACATTATTGAAACCATTCATCTCAAATGACTCAATACCAAGCTGCTTTTGACTACACCAATTCATTGTGCTAGTTACATAATGGTATCCTCTAAGCATTTCTCTAGGAAGATTGTTTGTTTCCTGTTCAATAAGCTTTAAAGACAATGTGTTGTAGTGGCACTCTAGAAACACTTTGCTCCAGCAATAGCAGACATAAGATTTTTGAATACAGTCATGTAAGTCGTGAAGCTTACACCAGTTACATCAGAAGCTCCAAGCATCTCCTTTGCATCCACAATGCCCTTGAAGTCCTTCATCACCTCAACTCACATACATAGGCCTTTGTGTGTTGGCTCCTTTAGCATCGAGATGGCTTCAAAAAAATATTAAAGGGTATGAAGTGTTGATATCACTAATGTCCATTGCTCCCTTCCCATCCTCCATTAAGTTCCTAAACAGAGAAAAATGAATTTGTTAAAGAATTAAAGTAATACTGTGGATGAGGCATAGTAGAGTGTTTTAGCTCAAAGGAGGTCTAATAAAGACAAAGGTCTATTATCCTTCATGACTACTTTACCCCACCAAGTGCATTCTACAAGGCTAGCCATCACCTCTTAGAACACCATTTCCTTTCTTTTTCAAATGCTCACCTACAACTTCCCATCTCCTAATTGACCTAGAGATGAAATTTGAACCCCACAATTTTTAGTAGAAGAGTTGATATAATCTTGTTGTACTAATTCAAATTTCTCCACATTCCAACCTGCACACCCTTTGCTCATTCAACAAGCCACCTTAATGCATTCAATCCATGGACCTAAGCGATCAAATATTTTGGGAAGCCATTTACTTAACAATGCCATATTGTGCACCCAAATATCGGGTAGCCCAAGCCCTCCCTTAGCTTGGGAGACTTCATGGCTTCCCATGGGATATAATGAATTCTTCTTCCCCCTCCTTCCTTAGCCCATAGGAATCTCGAGTAGTTTCTCAATGTCGAACCCATGAGTCATTTTGAAGTGTTATATCGAACCCATGACTCCAAGTAGATAGTTGTAGTTGAGAGAATATGTTGAATGACCAAGCATTCCACCCCAAGCCATTGCCGTCCTCTAAATTCTTTAATCTTCTCTCAAAACCAGTCAAATCTCTACTTGAGTGTAATACTAAGGCCCAATGGGGCACCCAGGTATCTTACAATGGCTACCTAGTTGATTACAATGCTACCAACCCACCTTGGCTTCCAAATTACGTTTTTGCACATCTATACAAGATGCAAACAAGACCTCTAAAAAACTAGTTGTCTCTTGTTGGTTCTCCTTAGAACAAGGAACTATGTAGCTCTAGGACACTTCATAAGGCAAAGGCAAAGAGTGAACCCACCCTATGAAAGGCAAACTGAGCAGGTCGAAGGTAAGGTTAAGGGAAGTTGGAGGCATGGCTCTGCCCTATATCGAATAACTATCTTCTACCTAATAACTATCTTCTACGCTTAATAGAAAGGAGGACTGTAGGCAAGTAGAGGTCGGAGAGAAGAAGAGGAGGTGGCTATGGCGTCCCTCGCGCTTCCACGCCCCCTGTCTCTGCCATGGACTCGTTCCAACAACCTTCACTCCCGCCCTTCCCCCTTCCTTACTACTCGCCTTGCCACGCTTCGCTTCGCCACCGCTTATCTCTCCTCCGACTCGCAAGTTCGTTCCGCGCAACCTGTCTCCTTGGTTTGCGGTGCTTCGCGTGGCATTGGGCTTGAGTTTGTGAGTTCTCCGCAGCTCCTCCCGTTTTTGATAAGTACTTTGGGCAGTACTGTCTCCTGCCGTTTCTGCCGTTTGGTGCTTGGACTGGTCTATGCCCATTTATCCTCTCACTTATCGTTAACATTCCTCAATAATATGCGAACAGTCGCTTTAATGTCTCTTCCAGTTCGCGAGAAGTAGCTTAGTTTTTCTCTCATGGTGTGTGAAAGGCTTCCTATTCTAGGCACTATCTTAGAGTCCACAGCTTTTCCAGGTAACATTTTGGGTCACCTATCGTAAGTTACCACCACAGGCAGGGAGGCCCTTTGCCAATTTATCCATTCTAGAAAAGAAGTTAAGAAGAGGGCTGATTGGACAGATATTTTGAAGTTAAGAGCCTTGGGGACATGTGTTATTTCCAATCTTTGCAGTCTCTAAGCGTTCCAACCTGCTCGAGTACAGCAAAACATTCCGTAACACGAAAAGACGCTCTAGATTTCGGAAATGTTAAAGAAGCGTATGCTGTTTACTTTTGTGTTCAAAAGTTTAGCTGTTAGGAGTCGCTATAGCTGCTCCAAGTAAGTGCCGGTTTTACTATACTGAGTCCCATAGATCTTGACGGATTTTTGCTTCACCACAGCATTCAGTCTGAACTCCTTTACTTCGTAGCGCACTTTAATAGTGTAAGCGTTGTGGCCTATTGAGAACCACATGAAAGGCTTTTGCTTTTCGTTATTTGAGGGTACGAGTATCAACACGTGTTTCCATCGGACCCTCCGCTCAGTTGTGCTGTGGGCGAAGCTCACTTTCACCTTTCAGCCTAACATCCTCGGTCGGTCACCCGTCCCCCTTCCTTTCCCTTTTACTCTTACGTGATTATTCCTGTTTGAAAGAGGTGCATGTATAGTCTTTGCCGTCATTGCTTTGACGCACTTCTTGGATCACCATGTAGGAGGAGGTATTTTTATATACATGATTTACTTTGGGCAAGCTCGTTGCCATACAACACAACAAGCGTCGTAGCTTTGGTAGATAATTCATAGATGATCTCATTGTCCTAGATCTTTCAAAATGTAAAGATATTGTGTATATAGATCCAACTTCATTTGATGGAGGAATATCGTTTTGGGTTTTGTGAACTTATTTGCTTAGCAAGCTTAGTCTTTGCACTTTCTTGGGTTTGGCTCTACCTAGGATAGGTCTAGAGGTGATATCTATGATAAACAACAATAAACTGTATATACGAACTTTGATTTCGAGGTAGACGTTTTTGATTTGGCTAAATCTGGGAACTTAGTCATTTAACTCCTTTGAAAAAGCTACAAAAGTTGTGCTGTATTATAGATTGTAGTTGTTACATCTTTGGGGTTTGGGCTTTTCGTATGTGTATGATCATTGAAGGCCAAATAAAAAGTGGATGAGGAGTGTTAAAGCTCACTATTTTTCTAGCCTTCATATCCATAGAGTTTTTGGGTGTCAAGTAGTCTCCTTTCTGAGTAGCTCCTCATAGATGTTAAGTGCTTTACAAATGTACCTCGAGAGCTATTGATCTTTAGCCTTTGTCACGTGGATGAGTCCGAGTCAAAGGGTCACCTCATCTTTGATGCTTGTTATTGGCACAGGGGTAGATTTTTTAGATTTGAGTACATCTATGGAGTTGTCTTGGACCACGAAGTAAAGTCGTCCTATTGCATGATGTCATGGCCCATGAGGTAAAATTCTCTCTTTCCCATATGTGCTCCGGCACTTTTAACCTATATGCTAGTCTCAATATGGAATTTGGACTAGAAGCTATGGTTCCAATGGAATTTTTTGTTTTGAGTTTATGTGTTGCTACTAATAAGCATCACCTTGGCAAAGCAAATGCCATCAAGTGATGCTTGCAGTAGCTTTGTCAGCTAGATAAACTGTGACAATGAGCTACATGGACACATCAGATAATCCAAGGAAGGCAGAAGGCCTGGCACGATCAGCATATTGTGCAAAAGAATTTGAAGAAAGGCATACTGGCATTACTATACAATGCAACGGTAGAAAAGAACAATTTTAAATTTGGTTGGAATGGTCCATAGGCTATAACAATCAAAATTCTCAAGAGGAACACTTTGCTGGACATTGCAAGTCTACCATGGTTTGATGTTTGGATCCTAGAAGCGCTAGAGTGGGCCGACTGATTGGTTTGTCATTGTTTGTTGTGTGTGGATTCAAATCCCCTTCGGGGATACTTATTGCGTTGGGTCTTGGACCGTGAAGTAAATTCTTTCTCCTCCTCCCTCCTCTCTCCCAGTTGGCATCCTAGCATGTTCGGTCTTCAAGGAGGCCTTGACCTTAGGCTTGCTTGTTCTAGCAACAAGATGACTCTAGACATACCTTGAGAGTAGGCTCAAGCTTTGTCATGTGGGTGAGAGGTTGATCCAGAGCTTCATTTTCATCTTTGGATGCCCGTGTACACCAAAGTCAAAGGCTATCAAATTTGCCTTGCTTCTTCTAGCATCAAGATACATGCAAACACACCTTCAGAGCAACGCATGCTCAAGCTTTGTCAAGTGGATGAGGTGAAGTAGTCTTCACCTTTGGATGCTCATATACCCCTAGATGGCCACCAATCTTTGCATTTCAAGGAACGTTAGAACTACCTGACATACTTTTCTCAGAATTGAGATTTTAGAGGAGTCGCCCAGCGATGTTGTTTAATATGACTTTCGACATAGATTTTAGGTTAATTGACACATTTTTCCACTCTCATTTCCATACCATGGACGTTCATAATTACATGTGCCCCTACTTGCTAAGAGGCAGATCACCATTCCACATTTGTAGTGTGAATGCCAAGGACAAGGACATTCCTTGGACATTCACACA